>NC_091951.1:167037211-167237211 GCF_031021105.1 Erythrolamprus reginae | reverse complement strand
GTTGTATTTCCAACACATCTGGATGGCATAGGATTGAGGAAGGTCGATTGGCATCCTGCTGTATGGAAATGTGTGTAAATAACTGCCTTTCTTCTTCTTTTTTTAAAAAAAGAACTAACATGGTTTTAACAAATCTCCAGTCTACCTCAGTTCACTTATCTAGAAAACAACAGAGTTGGAAGGGACTTTGAAGGTCTTCTAGCCCAACCCCATGCTTAGGCAGGAAACCCTATACCATTTCAGACAAATGGTTATCCAATCTCTTCTTAAAAATTTCCAGTGTTGGAGCATTTACAACTTCTGGTGGCAAGTTGTTCCATGATTAATTATTGCAACTGTCAGGAAATTTCTCCTTAGTTCTAAGTTGTTCCTCTCCTTGATTAGTTTCTATCCATTGCTTCTTGTCCTGCCCTCAGATGCTTTGGAGAATAGCTTCACTCCCCCTTCTTTGTGGCAGCTCCTGAGTTATCGGAACACTGCTATCATGTCATCCCTAGTCCTTCTTTTTATCAAACTAGACATACCCAGTTCCATCTAGCTCTACAATATCTATGTGGGTGACCACAACTGGGCTGCAATAACTTTGGTGGCCAGTAGAGGCCAGCAAAAAGATCTGATTTTTCTATATCTCCTTGGGCTACCATCTAGTGGTACCCTGTAGTTTTGCAGTCTTGATCTGGTAGCCTTATTCATACAGATGAAAAACAGCATCTCTTGAGATAGAACTAAGCCAAGCTCCCTCCACGTCTGAGATTCAACTCCCCTTCCCCTCCTGTCCAGCATCACTTTTATTTTGGATGGTAAGAACGAGCATTGGAGGCTATTTGCCATCAACTCCTCAGGAAGCCTTGACATAACACTACCCTGGAGAATATTGTGAAGAATTACAATGGTAAGGGCATTCTGTCTTTGTTGCCTAGCAAGGAGAAGTGAGAGACCGACCAGCATTAGTAGTGCCCTTTGTGAGGATGCTGAATGTTGATGCCAACATAGCTGTTAACCTTTAGAAGGTCTCCTGCTTCCTTTGATGCAATTGGTTTGCTTTAAAAAAAATTAAGTAGGGCTGCTTTTCTAATGTTCGTGGTCTCCACCGACCTAACTATTAAAATCTAGCATCACTACTACCACACAGGGACATATATACCCACCGTTGTAGAGATTGCTTTCATATTTTCTCATTTCAGTGACGGAAAGAGTTGCCAGGACACATTTGAAAGGTTAATTTTCTGGGTAATTGCTTTATAGAACAATTAAGCACAAGGGCACAGCCACCAACATAAAAGGCAGCAGATGTGGCTGAACTTTCAAAAGCTCTTCTGCATCCAATAACAAGCTCGGTTAGTGCATGTTTCCAAGATGTTGTAGCCTCCCTGTCACCCAGATGTGAACCACCTGAGACTATTCCTCTGTTCTACCCTTAACTTTCAAGATCAGGGGAGCATAAAAAACCTCAAGGATTGATGGGAAAATGTGAAGTTCATTTTCGATTCTGTTTCTCTTAAGCCTATCCCAGTAAAATCAGATTAAAATGCCTCCAGCGACTGATGTTTGGAGGTATTTAAAGTCAGATCAAAGCTTCTAACCCATTCTTTTAGGTAGCACATTTGATGAGAAACACAGGTGATCTGAAATATTAAGCCAGCAGACTAGCTAATTCTCTCTGCTGCCCTGAATTCTCCCTTAAAATACCAAGCTTGAGTAGGAAAATGATGTTTTAATAGTCTCATAGATCATCCTAATCTCCCCCAGTTTCTGAATATGATTTTTCAACATTCTAACACCATTGTAAAATACTTGATGGGGCAAGAAGATACACCAAGCTCTCTCTCTTTGACCTTCTGTCTTGCACAACTGTGCATTTATGCTCTACAGATGTATCCATCTGCATTTTGCAAAGTAAAAAAAGGTTCAGGGTATGTCAGATGACTTTATTATTTTAGATTTTTGAACAAACAAGCAAGCAATAAACACATCAGTTCCTTTTCACAGAGAAGTGACTATTCCCCAAACCAAGATCTTTTCAGAAAGGCTGGTAGCAAAAAAGCTAAGCAATGAAAAAGTGATTGCAGAATTAAATACCTAGATGGAAACATGAATTGAGTACTGAAATGTTTCCCCAAGATCGTCCATCGGGAAGAGTCTTTCCAAACTGTCTATATGTGAGAAAATGCAATATTTATGCTGAAGTATACAATAATCTCATTTTTAAAAATTCAACAGACCTCAAGCTGCATCTCATCTCAGCTGTTCTTACTCCCCTTTTCTGGAATACAGAGGGATTTGAGCAATAAAGACTCCAGGTATAATCACAGCATCCTTCTACAGATTATTTTCTACCTTTGAAAATAAAGCTAGGAAGATGCTGCTCATGGCCTTTGGTGATGCCTCTAAAAATGGAGGTACTGAGAGGGAGAGAAAGGAAGGAAGTAGATATCTATGGTGTAGAAAAACATGGAGGTAACCTTGAAAATAAAATGCCAGAATAGCGATGTACTAAGCATTTACCGGTAGCTCTGAAAGCGAGAAAACGGTGAGATAGAAAGTTAAGATTATTCCATTTGATTCAATTTGGTATAGGACAGAAGTGAGAGAAAGAGTTTCAGGTTTTCAAGATTCAACAATAAAGTGGCTAGGAGATATGGACACCTGGCCATTATAATTGGGGAGTCACTGGTTTGAGAAATTGAAGGCTTCTACCTGTTGTGAGTGCTCCTCATCCAACTCTGGTAATGATAGATTCTGAGGAGGATGAGCCAAGCCCATCTTGGTACCCTGGGCCAGTGGTGTTGCCAGCTGATGCAGAGAGTGAGAGTGAAGGAGAAATAACCTGAATGAACCTGAAGGACCACCAGAGGTGGCAGTTATGCCAATGACAGTAAAGTCTGACTTAGAGGAGGAGGAGAAAGAGGAGGAGGAGGAAGATCAGGAGCCTTTGCTAGATGCCCGCTTTACAAGACTAAGAAAAAGACAAGAATAGTTGCATGGGGAAAGGAAGTAGTCGTAATTTGTAACTCTAGGGAATTGTTGACCACTCCCTATAGGAATTTAAGGGTGGCGTATGGGTAATTCAGGGTGGAGTTTCAATGTTTTGCAATGGAATAGAATGATGCTTGAGGTCTCAGCCAGGTTACGCTAGTCAACTGTTCTTTTCCTGCTAAAATCCTTGGAGTAAAAGTGCCCTGTCTGCGGAGAGGCTGGGAAGCCGTAAAAGTAAGTCTGTGAAACTGGAGACTCCTTATCTCATGAAGGAATTCGCAATTAGCTTTGATCTTTGGCATCAGCCTAGCCATGAGACTGTTTTAATGACGTTCAGTGAGAAGCTGCCAAGATGAATTCACATGCATGAATTGGGCTTGTATAAATGAGACTTTATTATATAAAAAGACTTATCTGAAATATCAGCGCGTGGATGCCTCCTTTGTTGTCAAGCTGCGTAGGTCCGAGATAGAACACTATCCAGTTGTCATCCCTTGCTACCTCTCCTCCTCTCCCCTTCCTATGACCACTTCTGCAGTCATAATGCCGACAAAGCAATGCTTTTTCCAGTAGTAATATAATGTATGGCGGCAAGAGTTGGACCATAAGGAAGGCTGAGTGCCAACAAATTGATGCTTTCAAATTGTGGTGGTAGAGAAGACTCTTGAGTGTCCCTTGGACTGAAGGGAGATCCAATCAGTCAACCATAATGGAAATCAACCCTGACTGTTCCTTGGAAAAATGGATACTGAACTCGAAACTCAAGTACTTTGGACACCTAATGGGAAGAGAGGACTTGTTGGAAAAGACCCCAATATTGGATAAGATGGAGAAGGGGACAATAGAGGATTAGATGGTTAGATAGTGTCATCAATGCAATGAACTTGAATTTGGTGAATTGCAGGAGACACAGGAGGACAGGGAAGCCTTGACTGCTGTAGCCCATAGGCTCCATGGTGTCACAAAGAGTCAGGCAGAAATTTGGAAGAAAGGAGGCAAAGAAGCCGAGACTCTTTCTCACATTAAAATTGTAGTTTGTTTGAAGTTACAGCATCTCAGGCCTCAAATAACCTTGGAAGAAAAATATTGGGCAATAGCTAAGAAGGTTGAGGAACAAGGGCACAGAATCATTTCCACGGCAGCCATTTTGCTCATCCTCCAGCTTCTACACATCTACATTTCTCTAGCAAGCAAAGGTTCTATGTTCTAGATTGAGACAGTTCCCATATTTTAATAAAAATGCCTTGAAGGGGTAAAGTGTAAAAGAAGGGCTGTGAAAGAATCTTCACCTAGTAGGCATATAGCGCCAGCACTTTTTATGAAAACAAAGTGTACATTTTACTATTGTGTTTGAATGTTTGGAAAGGGCCAGGCTCATTTTCTCAGAGTTTAGCCCTGGGATTGGGACTTGAAATTCCAGAATTCTTGATATCAGTTCTGGAAGCTGAAATGCCAGCATGCAATATTTGCACGGCATTTGGTTAGAGATACAGTGTTCCCTCGATTTTCGCAGGGGATGAGTTCCGAGACCGCCCGCGAAAGTCGAATTTCTGTAAAGTAGAGATGTGGAAGTAAATACACTATTTTTGGCTATGAACAGTGTCACAAGCCTTCCCTTAACACTTTAAACCCCTAAATTACAATTTCCCATTCCCTTAGAAACCATTTGGATTATTACTCACCATGTTTATTTATTAAAGTTTATTAAAAAAATATTTATTAAAGGCAGACAAAAGTTTGGCGATGACAGATGATGTCATCGGGCGGGAAAAACCGTGGTATAGGGAAAAAACCCGCGAAGTATTTTTTAATTAATATTTTTTGAAAAACCATGGTATAGACTTTTCGCGAAGTTCGAACCCGCGAAAATCGAGGGAACACTGTAGTTGACTTTGATAAATTTTCTGTGCTAGATGGGGAGACAATCATATTGAGGGCATGTATAGGACAACATTTGTATTATGAAAGACCCATCAACTTTGGGAAATCTATCCTTTTTTTTGGGGAAAAGAATTGCGTAGCACAGGCCGCAACAAAATTGTGATGTTTCTTGCAACTGTGGGCTCCAAAGCAATCGCCGTGTTTGGGACTATAAATATAGCCATGGACCATCGTCAAGTTTTTCAGAGTTTCTTATCAAAATGCTGGACTGTGAAGGTGATGGTGGGGAGACTTTACTATCATCTCCAGAGTCAAAATATTGTGGTTTGAGAACTGGAAAATATTTAGAAAACTATTTCTAAAACAAAAAGTTGAAAGATCCCAGATCTTTTTGAGTTTAAAAAGCTGCCACAAAAACACTTTCTTGGATCCTTGTATAACTAGTTTAGAATTCATATTTTGCTACAATTGACCTATTTGGCATAGTAGACAATTTCCAAGGACTTTCTGTTGTTTAAATCAAGGTTTAAAATAGGGCTCTAAACTGAGATTTGCTCTAGTAATTAATTTCAACTCAAGTTAAGTTGGTCATGGAATCTAATCCTTCTTTTCTTCCTTTCTTTTCCTTCCTTCAAAATGGTGTGGGGGGGGGGAGGAATTATGATGAAGTAAAAAAATCATATAGATTTTACAAACCCAAACAAAAATTAAGGAAAATGACGGATATAGATAGAAGAGAGAGAAGGGGGGGGGGGGGGAAGGAGGACCAGTTTTTTCATGATATCACTACAGGGTCAGTTCAAAAGCTGACAGTGAACATACTGTGTTTAATTCATAATTTTACATTTGGATTAATAATTTAATAATATAAATTATCCCTGTAGCTAAATCCCAGGCTCATTAAATCCCACACATTAAATCCCACACATTTCGGATTTCTATTCACTTCCATTTTATTTATTTATTTATTTTATAACGATTTTATTTAACATACAAACATTTAAACATCATACAAACACCATTAAACATTTACAATTTATATGTATACAAAATTTATCTTTTACAATTTTATTTACTGTACATTTTTCTTAATTTCCACCCAATAGTCCTTATTTTGTTGGTTTTTTATCTCGTATGTTAATTTGCTAAATTTGGCGCAGTCTAATATTTTTTTAATCACCATTTCTTCATTTGGGGTCTTTTCTTGCTTCCATACTTGTGCAAATGCTAATCTTGCAGCTGTGAGTATATGATTTATTAAGTAATAATTTTCTTTACTATGTTTGCCTCTAATTATTCCTAATAAGTACATTTCTGGTTTTATCTCAAGTTTATAATCCAATATTTCTTCCATCCATGTCTGAATTTGCATCCAATTTTTTTTTGCTTCCTTACATCGCCACCAAATGTGGAAGCATGTTCCTACCTCTTTTTTGCACTTCCAACATTTGATGCTTACATTCACATTTATTTTGGCTAAGCGTGCTGGCGCATAGTGCCATCGGAAAAACATTTTATAGAGATTTTCTTTGTAAGGTGTTGATAGCGTCATCTTGTTATTCATTTCCATTTTAACAGCTTTGAACCTTCCTAAGATTTAGCTTTTTTCCTAAATCTTATTTACAATAATATGAATAGTAAACCAAAGCAAGACAACTCAAATTGTATGGATCAAAGTCACCTCATTATATATTACGTTTCTAGCACTATAAAGTCAATGCACAATCTTTCATAAGCACCCAGAGAATATTGTTTTTTAATACAAGGTTTTCTCAAAATTTAACCTGCCACCATGTCAAAGACTTTTTCTACATCCCATGAAACCACCGGTGCCCATTCAAGTTTTTTCTGATTATGTCTCTAAAACATCAGTGAACAATCTCATATTATCTAAATTCTGTCAGCCTTTTAGAAATGAATTATCAAGAGTATTATAGTTTGCAAATTCTGTGCCAGAATTGCTTTCAAGTGTTACTTAGCATCTCTATTTAAGCAAAGAAAGCAGATGGGAATTGCCCAATCTTTAGTTGGGTTCAATTCAATTACTGATATGCTAATTTCACAAAATGAAGAGGGGGGAAAACCCTCTATTTATAAAAATGGTATTAGATAGCTCCAACAATATAGGAGCAAAAATATTTATTAATTATTTTTTTACAAAAATAGTTTTTATTGAATTTTAAAGATTAAAAACAAACAATACACAATACACAAACAAATAAATAAACATATTTATTTATAAATAAATATTAATTATCCTATGACATTCTAGAGGAAAACCATATGGACTAGCAACCTTCTGTTTTTATAAATATAAAATGCGTGGTATACATAGTCCTTGATTTACAATCATTTGTTTAGTAACCATTTGAAGTTGGAGCACTGAAAAAGTGATTCGTGGCCATTTTTCACACTTACCCTATTGTAGCATCCCCACTATCATGTGATGACAATCTAGAAGCTTGGCAATTGGTATATATTTATGACAGTTGCACAGTCTTCTGGGTCTTCTGATCACTTAATTGGAGAGACACTTAAAGTATCCCACTTGTAATAAAAACTATTAGTGTATTTGTAGAAATAAATTTCAATTTTTAGATAAAGAAAAAAACATCAGTCCTTTTATTTCCTGCAAGATGAACATTATAATTTATTTATTTTATTTATTATTTGGATTTGTATGCCGCCCCTCTCCGAAGACTCGGGGCGGCTCACAACAAGTGAAAAAAACAATCCAATACATAATCCAATTAATTAAAATATTAAAAGTTTAAAAAACCCCTATACTAACATACACACACACAAGCATACCATGTATAAATTCAGCGGGCCCAGGGGGAGATGTTTAGTTTCCCCATGCCTGACGGCAAAGGTGGGTTTTGAGAAGTTTACGGAAGGCAGGAAGAGTAGGGGCAATTCTGATCTCCGGGGGGAGTTGGTTCCAGAGAGCCGGTGCCGCCACAGAGAAGGCTCTCCCCCTGGGGCCCGCCAACCGACATTGTTTAGTTGACGGGACCCGGAGGAGGCCCACTCTGTGGGACCTAATCGGTCGCTGGGATTCGTGCGGCAGAAGGCGTTCTCGGAGATATTCTGGTCCGATGCCATGAAGGGCTTTAAAGGTCATAACCAACACTTTGAATTGTGACCGGAAACTGATCGGCAGCCAATGCAGACTGCGGAGTGATGGTGAAACATGGGCATACCTGGGTAAGCCCATGACTGCTCTCGCAGCTGCATTCTGCACGATCTGAAGTTTCCGAACACTTTTCAAAGGTAGCCCCATGTAGAGAGCATTACAGTAGTCGAACCTCGAGGTGATGAGGGCATGAGTGACTGTGAGCAATGAGTCCCGGTCCAGATAGGGCTGCAACTGGTGCACCAGGCGAACCTGGGCAAACGCCCCCCTCGCCACAGCTGAGAGATGGTTTTCTAATGTGAGCTGTGGATCGAGGAGGACGCCCAAGTTGCGGACCCTCTCTGAGGGGGTCAATAATTCCCCCCCAGGGTAATGGACGGACAGATGGAATTGTCCTTGGGAGGCAAAACCCACAGCCACTCCGTCTTATCCGGGTTGAGCTTGAGTCTGTTGACACCCATCCAGGCCCCAACAGCCTCCAGGCACCGGCACATCACTTCCACCGCTTCGTTGACTTTACCATTGTTAATTCTCTCTCTCTCTTTCTCTCTCTTTCTCTCTCTTTCTGTCTCTCTGTGTGTGTGCATGTATATAGAGAGAAGTAGTCAAGAAATAGCATTATCTTCATTCTTCCATAATCAAAAACACTTATTTATTGAGAGAGCTGCAAAATATTCAGATTGTTGACTTAAAAGAATTTAACTACAGTTAGTTTGGACTGCAATTTTGAATGCCCACGAAGAGCTAATATAATATGCAGGTTAGACTGTTTTCAGTTTTGAATGACATTTACCCTACAGAGGACATCAGAAACTGAACTTGTTCTGTGTTCAAGTAAATATTGAGGATTCTTATTTTTATTTTGGGTGTGTCTTTGAATGTAGCTTTTTTTCCAGCCCTAACTGGGTGCTAACAATCTTCCCAGCTCTTACCTTGCAGGCTCTTTCATTGTTTCTTTCTGTGAATAATGTTTTTCAAGCCCTAAGTCTTTGCAGGGTTTTTTTCATAGCTCTAACTTGCTCCAAATAAATTTCTATCCAGCCCTAACCAGGTGCTAACAATGTTCCCAGCTCTTACCAGCTTGCAAGCTCTTTCATTGTTACTCTCTGCGCAGAATGTTTTCCAAGCCTTATGTCTTTGCAGGTTTTTTCTTCATTGGTCTAACTTGCTCCAAATGTTTATTTCCAGCCCTAACCAGTGCTAATGATATTCCCAGCTCTTACATGCTTGCAAGCTCTTTCATTGTTACTCTCTGTGAAGAATGTTTTCCAAGCCCTGTCTTTTGTAGTGTCTTTTTCCATTGCTTTACGTGCTCTGAATGTTTCTTTCTAGCCCTAACCAGCACTTACTGGCTTGCAAGCTCTTTCATTGCTACTCTCTGTGAAGAATGTTTTCCAAGCCCTAAGTCTTTGCAGGGTTTTTTCCATTGCTCTATTTGCTCTAAATGTTTCTTTCCATTTTGCTCCGAATGTTTCTTTCCAGGTGCTAATGAAGTACCCAGCTCTTATTGGTTTGTTACTTTTTACGAATAAAGTGATTTTTAAAGCCCTAACCAGGGGATAAAATAATGTGCTGGCCAAGGACACTAGCCAGATGTACCTAGTAAGCAGATTGTTTTCTCTGTTTTCGTTCCCAAAACTAAGATGCGTCTTATACTCCGAAAAATATGATATGTGTCCCAAAATAATATTGCAAGATCCTCTAATCCTGGGGACCGACTCAGTTTGGATCATTCAACATTTCTTTAATGACCCAAAGGTGCTTTTTCAAAAGGCAATGGGACTTTGTTTTTCCTTGAAGACATTTCCCTTATCATGCAAGAAGCATTTCCAGTTCTGAACAGAAGAAGCTTCTCGGATGAGAAGCGAAATGTCTTCAAGAAAAAACAAAGTCAAGTTGCCTTTTAAAAAAGCACCTTTGGGACAACCATAACCTAGATCAGTGATGGCGAACCTTTCTTCCCCCAGGTGCCGAAAGCACATGTGTGTGTGCTATCCATAATTCAATGCCTGGGGACTGCAAAAATGGCCTCCCCTGCCTCTCCTGGAGACCCTCTTGAGGCCTGAAACAGCCCATTTCCCAACTCTGGTGGACCAGTTAGGCCCGTTTTTCATCCTCACCAGTCTCCAGAAGCAAAAATGCCCTCCCCTATCCCCCCGGAGACTCTCCAGAAGCCAAAAATGCCCTCCCAGAGCTTCCAAGCAAGCCAAAAACCAACTGGCCATCATGCACATTGGAGCTGAGCTAGGGTAACAGCTCACATGCTAGCAAATATGGGTCTGCGTGCCACATGTGGCACCAGTGCCATAAGTTCTCCATCACTGACCTAGATGTTTGAGAGTCTCCCTAGATATTTCTTTTTGAATTGAATTTTAAATCTATGTTTTTAGTTGATCAGTTGATCTCATAAAACTGTGATCACTAAGTCCATATTCTGCATGTTGGCCTCGACTTTTGCCAAAGTCCAAGTAAGCGTTTTTAAGGCACCAAAAGTAACATTTTTTTAAAAAGTCTCAGGGATGTTGATAGAATCTTGAGTCAGAATAATTTTTTTTGTTGATCAGAAGCAATATCACTACTATAGATACCAGAAGTATCAATTTTATCAACTTTCTTTATAGCCTTTGCTTACAAATTTGCCTGCAGACAACATTTTCTCTCCATATATGAGCTGTGGAATGGGATAAAAATAGCTTTTGTTATCTGGAATTATTATTCCTCCACCAGTATTCAAAACTTAATTAAAAAGGAAATAGATAAATTTTGCTTATCAATCTAATAAGGAAGCAGCCCAACCTAAGAGGTATTCTCTAAAGATAAAAAGAGTGAGAATTGCAGTTTTAAGTTGTTTCCATTTGAACCAGATGTCAATCTCTTACTCTTAATTCCATGGCACATTTTTCCTAATTCTAATATCCTATTCTAATACAACAAACTACAACTTCCCACTTTGAGGACACAAAATCTAAAACATTTAGAGCAGTAGTGGGTTTTAAAACTTATTGCTATTAGTTCATATGCTCATGCACTCACCCGAGTGTGCAATGCTTCTGCGCATTGGAAGTCCTGGGAAAGTGGGCAGAGCTTCCCACCACCGTTGCTACCAGTTTGCAGAACCAGGCTGAACTGGGATCAACACACCACTGATTTAGAGGTTATCACTGCACCATAAATCGATGGAACATAAACCCCTAAAAATGAATTTGTACCTTCCACAGAAATACCCAAAATGAATACAATATAATACAGACCTATAGAAAACAAACACACAATGCCACACACTAGATACAAATACTTAATATTAGATTGCTCGATAGCGATAGTCAACAATATGGTTGACAAAATATGTCTTTTATATAATAAATACTTATATGTATATAGTTAAAGAAAATATTAACTGACGATAAGCAAATAACTATCTATGAGCATATATCAAACACCACTGAAACTTGTTGTGGTTAGCTCTGGCCCAACTCCTGCTCCAAGGACTGTGGAGGTGAAGGTGGGGAAAACATCCAAATGTCACAGGCCTGTTTTGCTGCCGACAGAGTCGGCCAGTGAATTATCCTCTGAAGAAGGAAGTGTCAGTGAGATGGATGAGGGGGGCTTGGCAGACAGCCCAGGAAGAAGCCAATCCTCCTTTTCTTCGTTAGATTTGGATGAGGAAACAATGATAGACCCAAGCATGTGTAGAACTATGCATAGGAGAGAACAGCTTTAAAAGTATTACAGAAGATAATTGAGTCCACCTGTGTTTGGGTGGGCTTCAAGTAATTAGGGCTGCTGTTAAATTGGCAGCGTGCCGGCCTCGCAGTGTGGAAGATTATCTGATCGTACTTGTTTGGATCGTGACTTGCTGTTTCAGGATTGTGCTCAGGACTCAGTTTGGATTTCAGGACTTTGGGATATAAATCATTGTGAGTTTTACAATGTCTGAAAAACAGTAGCTGTGACAAATTTCACAGTTACTGGTTTATTGCCTGGATTTCTTTCTTGTCTTTGTTATCTTACTGTATTCAAGTGTGCTTTGTTTGTACAAGAAATCCCTTTGAATTTAAAAAGGGAGTTTTGCTGCTCTTTTGCTTGGATAAAGAAACTTTAATTGCATTCTCCCGTGTGTATGTGTGTGTCTGCTTTAGCTATTTTTCCCTTTCATTGAAGGATTGTGTCATAAGCCAGCTGAACAAAACAGAACACTTTATATGTTCTATAAGTTTATAAGCCAATTTGTCTGTCTACTTTCTTTCATTTTTTTCTTTTTTTCTTTATATGTTTTGTGTGTTTAGACTGTTTTTTATATGTAGAAACTTAATAAAGATTTTTTTAAAAAGAGGTTATCATTGGGTGGGAAGTAACTTTGGAACCCCTCTTAGTAAATTCCCTGTATCTTCAGAAAGTACCATCTCCTTCCTTCCTTTTGAGTGGCTACCTCACATTTAATAAAAACTCAGATTATGGTTCAATGCCCAAGCAATTGAAAAGCATTTATACATTTTATAGCCTAGGACATGGAACCATGTTGTCTGTCACATGTGGCATCATCTGTTCCTCTTCCAGGTTTCTGGTATGCATCTGTATGCAATGATCAGCTGGCCTTTGTGCTTGTAGCAGTGCCAGAAATCAGAAGAGCTGTTCTTGCATGTTCGGGTGAGCGTGCAAGCCGGTCAGCTGATCAGTGCATGCACATTCATAGCAATAAAGGTAAAACTTGCTGGCTGGCACAAATGCACGTGCCAGAAACCGGAAGTTCATTTTCGGCCATGCACATTCTTCCGGGGCAGCTTCTCTTCCTTGTTGTGGGCCAGATAAGTGCGTAAAGCCCCATGCGAGCGCAAAGTGCTTCCTTTTGGGCACTCGGTGCTGAAAAGGCTTGCTATGCCTGGCCTAGGGTGATACTAACTCTTTGAATCATTTCCTCGATAGATCCGAACTATATTGCTTAATCAAAGACCAAATTGTGCATCTTAAGATGGAATATGGAGTCCGCAATGTAAAGTAAAAAGTCCTTGCAAAAAAATGCAGAATCTTGTGGAAGTGACTCTTTCAAGAGTGGCCAATAGACTTGATTTAATCTCCCTAATAAGATCTGAAGGCACCATCTGAGGTGCTGCTGCTGTAGGCCATATGGAACCATATTTTAGTCACACTGCTGTGCTTGCCGAAATTAAAAAGAGTGTTGTCATTAATCTCTGTTCTAATTTGAAAACACAAACCTATAATTCTCTTCCCATGGCTATTTCTTATGTTCTTCAAAGCAGAACGTTCTTTAAAAGCAGCAACCATGCAATGCGAAAAAGATACCAGAAGGCCAGAACAATTCATGCTGAGAACTGCAATACTGTTAAATTTATAGCAAGCCATTTTTTGTAAATAGACTGATGGGTCTGTTTTGAAGGTCTGTAGAAATAAAGCAAGAGACCACAGGGCTGGCTAGGAGCAGACCAACTCATGTTAGTAAGTCGGAGTGGGATTTACTGATGCATGTTGAATCACTCAAAGGTTGCAATATCAAATTATGGGGTTTACATACAAAACAATCATTACAAAGCTCTGTGCCAATGGCCACTTCAAGCGTAGTATTTTTAATGGACAGTCTCTCCTAAATGATCCGAGACAAAGGAGCTACTATTGATGTGTCTAACTCTTGTGGGGGGTAATCTAAGATTCCCAGAATCTCTCAACATTAAAACTCCCTTTTTAAAGAGCCTGTAATCCCTTCATTTGTGGTAGAGGCAACTAAATTGATCTGAGTGTTTACTAGCCAGTTTCCCTAGGCGGAGTTCGCAGCAGATATTTTTTTCATTGTGTCTTAGGAGAGAAGCAACTACATCTCCACAGAATTGAATTTTGATAACGTAATGTCAAGAATTCAAGGCTGTGGAAATTCTCAATCATCGAGGTCATGATTGTCCCGAGGGTGCTTTCTCCAAAAGGCAACTGGAGTTTCTTGGGGGTTTTTCCCTGTGAAAACATCTATCTATCTATCTATCTATCTATCTATCTATCTATCTATCTATCTATCTATCTATCTATCTATCTATCTATCTATCTATTTAATTTTTATGCTGACCAACTCCCTAGGGACTCTAGGTGGCTCACAACCATAAAACATACTAAAATACTAAAACCTCTAAAAACAGTTTAAAAACAATTTAAATACAACAGTTAAACCCATGCATACCATTTATGGCCAGATCTCAATGGTTACTACCATCAGATCAACGGCCCCAGACCTGCCAAAAAAGCCAGGTCTTTTATTTATTTATTTTATTTATTACTTAGATTTGTATGCCGCCCCTCTCCGAAGACTCGGAGCGGCTCACAACATGTAAAAACAAATCATAAGCAATCAGACAAATTTAAAATATTTAAATATTTAAAAAACCCCATATGCTAACAGTCACACACACAGACATACCATGCATAAATTAAACGTGCCCAGGGGGAGATGTTTCAGTTCCCCCATGCCTGACGGCAAAGGTGGGTTTTAAGGAGTTTACGGAAGGCAGGAAGAGTAGGGGCAGTTCTAATCTCCGGGGGGAGTTGGTTCCAGAGGGCCGGGGCCGCCACAGAGAAGGCTCTTCCCCTGGGGCCCGCCAACCGACATTGTTTAGTTGACGGGACCCGGAGAAGGCCCACTCTGTGGGACCTAATCGGTCGCTGGGATTCGTGCGGCAGGAGGCGGTCTCGGAGATATTCTGGTCCGATGCCATGAAGGGCTTTAAAGGTCATAACCAACACTTTGAATTGTGACCGGAAATTGATCGGCAACCAATGCAGACTGCGGAGTGATGGTGAAACATGGGCATACCTAGGTAGGCCCATGACTGCTCTCGCAGCTGCATTTTGCACGATCTGAAGTTTCCGAACACTTTTCAAAGGTAGCCCCATGTAGAGAGCATTACAGTAGTCGAACCTCGAGGTGATGAGGGCATGAGTGACTGTGAGCAATGAGTCCCGGTCCAGATAGGGCCGCAACTGGTGCACCAGGCGAACCTGGGCAAACGCCCCCCTCGCCACAGCTGAAAGATGTTGTTCTAATGTGAGCTGTGGATCGAGGAAGACGCCCAAGTTGCGGACCCTCTCTGAGGGGGTCAATAATTCCCCCCCCAGGGTGATGGACGGACAGATGGAATTGTCCTTGGGAGGCAGAACCCACAGCCACTCCGTCTTATCCGGGTTGAGCTTGAGTCTGTTGACACCCATCCAGGCCCCAACAGCCTCCAGGCACCGGCACATCACTTCCACCGCTTCGTTGACTGGGCATGGGGTGGAGATGTAAAGCTGGGTATCATCCGCATATTGATGATACCTCACCCCATGTCCTTGGATGATCTCGCCCAGCGGTTTCATGTAGATGTTGAATAGCAGGGGGGAGAGGACCGACCCCTGAGGCACCCCACAAGGGAGAAACCTAGGAGTCGACCTCTGGCCCCCCACTAACACCGACTGCGACCGGCCAGAGAGGTAGGAGGAGAACCACTGAAGGACAGTGCCTCCCACTCCCAACCCCTCCAGCCGGTGCAGAAGGATACCATGGTCGATGGTATCGAAAGCCGCTGAGAGGTCAAGGAGCACCAGGACAGAGGATAAACCCCTGTCCCGGGCCCGCCAGAGATCATCCATCAACGCGACCAAAGCGGTTTCCATGCTGTAACCGGCCCTGAAACCCGACTGCTGGGGACCTAGATAATCGGCTTCTTCCAAGGACCGCTGGAGCTGGAGTGCCACCACCTTCTCGACAACCTTCCCCATAAAGGGAAGGTTGGAGACTGGACGATAGTTGTTAAGTACGGCTGGGTCCAGGGAGGGCTTCTTGAGGAGGGGGCGCACAAGCGCTTCTTTATAGAGTGATGGAAAAACTCCCCTCCCCAAGGAAGCGTTGGTAATCTCCTGGGCCCAGCTCCGTGTCACCTCCCTGCTGGCCGAAACCAACCAGGAGGGACACGGATCCAGTAAACAGGTGGCGGAACTCACAGCTCCAATGGCCTTGTCCACTTCATCAGGTGTCACCAGATCAAACTCTTCCCAGACAGGTGGACAAGTACGTGCCCCAGTCACCTCGACTGACTCGTTGTCAGTCGACTCTGTTTTACAATTGGAGTCGAGGTCGGCCCGAATCCGAGCGACTTTATCAGCGAAAAACGTGTTAAAGTCCTCGGCACTACTCTGCAAGGGCTCCCCAACTCCCCCCTGATTAAGAAGGGAGCGGGTCACCCTAAACAGAGCGGCCGGGCGGGATTCCGCTGATGCAATCAAGGCGGCATGGTACGCGCATCTTGCCGCCTTGAGCGCCACTTTGTAAGTCTTAATAAAAGCTCTTACAAGTGTTCGATCAGATTCAGACCTACTCTTCCTCCATCGCTTCTCTAGACGTCTCTTCTGGCGTTTCAACTCCCGGAGCTCCTCGTTGAACCATGGAGCTCTACGGGGTCTAGCGCCACGGAGAGGTCGCAAAGGCGCAATCCGGTCAAGAGCCTCTGCTGCAGCCTCGTTCCAGGCTTTCGCAAGAGACTCTGCCGAACTGTGGACAAGTGCCTCTGGAATAACCCCAAGCGCCGTCTGAAAGCCCTCTGGGTCCATCAGGCGTCTGGGGCGGAACATCTTAATTGGTTCCGCCTCCCTGCGGGGAAGGATTGGAGCCAGGAAGTCAAGCCGTAGTAGAAAATGGTCTGACCATGACAAAGGCACTGCTTCTAAGCCCCTTAGTCTCAGACCATTACTCAATTGCTCGGAAAGGAATACCATGTCGGGTGCGTGCCCCCCTTCATGAGTCGGACCCTGTACTACTTGAGTCAGGTCCATGGCTGTCATGGTGGCCATGAACTCCTGTGCCAGCCCAGAGGTTTCGCCGAGTGACGGCAGGTTGAAGTCCCCCAAGACAATAAGTCTTGGGAACTCCACCGCCAACCCGGCTACCTCCTCGAGTAGCACAGGCAGGGCTTTTGACACGCAGCTGGGAGGCAGGTACGTGAGAAATAAGCCCACCTGAACCCCTAAGTCCAACTTCATCAAGAGTGACTCGCAACCCGCAATTTCCGGAGCAATGAGTCCACGTAGGCAAAGGCTCTCCCTGGCTATAATAGCCACTCCTCCCCCCCTTCCCTGGGGTCGAGGTTGATGCCATATCTGAAACCCAGCTGGGCAGATTTCAGAGAGAGGAACACCTCCCTCTGGGCCCAGCCAGGTTTCAGTAATACATGCCAGGTCGGCCTCCTCATCCAGGATCAGATCCCGGATGAGGAGAGCTTTATTTACCACCGACCTGGCATTAAGCAGCAGCAACCTGAGCCCAGGGCCAGAGTTACACTCATCACCAGTACCCAAGATTGGGCTCACGGAGCCAGAACAAGGGATCGTTATTAAGCAACGGTCCCTCGTTCCCCTGGAACGGCTAACTCCGCGGCCCCCGCCATATCTGCCTCTCCCCAGCAACACAGGAATATTCTGACCCTCTGTCTCCCCAGAGATTAGTGCCCCCTCCCCTCCCGCCTCTCCGGCGTCAGGTGGGCAAAGTCTATCATTCATACTGCTTCCATTTATCACATTCATACCATAATCCCACCCGCCCCAACCATTGCATTCATACCAATCATTCGTCCCATATTTACCCCAATCATCCATTAATTACAAAACCCCCTAGTGATATTAAAATGAATTAAATTAGTAATAATTAAAATACTAATAATATATATCACAATATAAAATAGGAATAAAAAGTTCATAGATTAATAGTTAAGTACCGCTTTCCAGAAGGCCAGTAGGGTGGGGGTAGTCCGGATCTCAGTAGGTAATTGGATTTGAGTTTTAGGAGTAGTTTGTCGTGGACCACTGAATCAAAGGCTTTGCAGAAGTCAATATAAATTGCATCTGTAGATTTCCCTTGATCTAGATGAGTTGTCCATATATTTTTGCAGTGGAGGAACTGCAGGTTGCAGGATAGTTTTTTCCTGAAACCAATTGTTTGTTAGAGAGCAAATTATTAGTTTCTAGATGGAGAGTAATTGATTTGTTTATAATTGATTCCATGACTTTGCATGGGACGCATCATAGTGAAATTGGTCTGTAGTTATCGACAAGAGAGGGGTCTCCTTTTTTGAAGATGGGGAAGATGGGCATCTTCAATTCTGAACTGGATGAGAAGCAAAACATTTTCAAAGGGAAAACCCCCCCCCCCCCAAGAAAGTCCAGTTGCCTTTTGGAAAAAAGCACCTTTGGGACTATCAATATTCTGTAGCAAATCGCCATTTGTTGAAGGCTTGATTATTTTTGCTAATTTTTAGAAACAGAGGGTAAGTACACCTATTTTTCCCATTTTCTTCTAAAAGCCTAATCTTGGGAATCTCCACCACCGTCACATCTCCAGCAGCTGAAAAAGCAGCTGTTACCTGCCCTTCCTCAAACCCCATACAGTATCTCACTGAAATCTACTCTACTTATTTATTTATTTGTATCTCGCCTTTATTATTTTTACCAATTGGTATTATTTCTCCTGGCAACACAAAATCCTTGGAAGGTGAATTGGGTTGAGATAGCGAGAGAGCGATTGGTGCAATATCACCAAGTCGGCTTTCATAGCTAGGATGGGACTAGAACCCATGGTGTCTAGTTTCCTAGTCTGGGTGCCTTAACCACTAGACCAAGCTTCCTGTCCTAAGTTGCAGGCAGACATGGAAATAGGGTTCTCTTTTTTGTGGTGATGAAATATCCTGCCAGCATAAATTCATTAAGCTGTTTGCCTTAATGAAGTCAGCAGATGGTTTGGATATTGTGTCATGAACTTTGACCATCATGCTCTGCAGTTTTGACTGTATTTTAGCAACAGATCTGAGTCTTCTTTTCTTCTCTTCCAAATCTTTTCTTGCAAAAACAACAGCAACAACAATTCATGAATGTAAAAACAAATCAAGTCATGCAGTTTGTGACAGCAGACAAGTGTTAAAAGTGCACATGCAAATTATCTTCATCTTCTGGGTTAAGTTTAAAAAAAAAAATATGACAGACATCATACATTCAATTACACATCCTATATTTAACTCCTGAGTCTAGGAAAAGGTCTGCAACTCAAAGGAAAGGAAATTTCATTAGAAATGAAATGTATGAGTAAATTAGAAAACATTAGTCTTTCATATGAGCACGGATGTGGCTTAACTGGAAGTGCTTATATTTAACAAAAAGCAAAGACCGTGTTGTTCCATGAGAAGGCATCTGGGGAACATCTGGATTTCCCTGCATTCCACAGTGGGCCTCAACCACTGCAGATCTGTTTGGCTTATTGGTCCAACAGCCCTTCCCAGGTGCATCTTAGAGCTGCTTTAGGATCTGCTAATCCTAATCTAATGAATCATGCTCCTATGCGTATCTCCTTGGAAATATATTCCATAAGGTTGAATGGGAGCTATTTGTAGAGATGATGATGATGATGATGATTTATTTGACTTCTATGCTGCCCAAACCTTAAGGACTCAAGGTGGCTTACAATAATATAAAAATGCATTTTACAATAAAAAAGTCAAATATAAATTAAAACAATAACCCCAGTTAAAATCCAAGACTCAACAATCCAATCAACACATACATACCATTGAATACAATTTGGCCATGAAAGATGTAAAGTTCATTGCCTCCAGGCCTGCTGGTAAAGACAGGTCTCGATATAGCCTTTCGGAAGGCCAGCAGGGTAGGAGCAGTACGGACATCGGGGGGGGGGGAATTGGTTCTATAGACTGGGGTAGCCACAGAGAAGGCCCAAGGATTGAGATGACAGTGACTTGAATTCTGAGTCGGGGCAACGTCCAGCTTTTGCAAGATGAGCTGACCCCAGATCCCACTTACTACTGCTTACTAACTCTTTTGAGGCTACGAAACTCCAATCTTGGAAGAACCCCAGAAAGAAGTGGAGCAAGGAAAGCTATGTGAAAGGAAATATAAATTCTGCTCTTCCAGACATCAGTTCCTTCCAATGGATTTCAATTGGAATCTTGATGCCTAAGTTTTAGTGTCTTTGTTGATTTATCTCTAGCAGGGCATTTGAAAGGTTAGTTAAGTGCACCTTCCCGGGTTGGAATACCAATTGAACAGTTAGTGTTTGTTTCTGAGTAAATATGCATAAGATTAACAAAATAATGGAATAGCAGAGTTGGAAGGGACCTTAGAGGCAGGGGTGGGCAGCAGGCAGGACGGGATGGAATGCAGCTCCACCAGCGGAAATGAAGATGCGTGCGTAGCTCCAGGTGATCGGCGGTTGTCACTTCCATGATTACTGATCTCGGCTCAGCTCTCCTTTTCCCCCCTGCTGCTGCTGCTGCATCTGCGCTCCTTGCTTTTTTCCTCTTTCCTCCTTCCTGGCCTCAGACGAGTTTCCTGCCCAGCTCCCCTCCAGCTTCACGCAGCCACTATGTACAATCAATTTTTAAAATAATCACAAATGTGCTCGGGTAGGAAAAGGGAGATCTAATCAGCAAGGAGTCCTTGAAACAATGACTTTGGGTACCTTAGGGTTCTGCAACCTTAAAGACTCTAAGAGTCATTTGGACCTGTTCCCATAGAAAAGAAAGCACCGGGAGCCACAAAACCGGAGTAATTAATAAACCCTCTTCTCAGTAAGTTAATCAAACTGCAAAGTGAGAAGTTTGGAAATCTTGGGAGTTGTATTTAATTTTTATTTAATTTATTTTTGTCAAGTACGTATTGATAGTATACAAAGAAATAACACTGTTTATATACATGATATTGGTATTAATAAGAGAGAAACTTAGGACAGAGACAGTAGACACGCTGGTGCACTTATGCACGCCTCTTTAAAACTGAAATGGATGTGTTTTGGGGGGAAAGAGTAAATGAGGTCAAACTGTCCATAATTCATCAGAGTCACAAAGCTCTGATTCCCCATTGGGAAAGCATTTTGTAGTGGCAAAGATGGTTTCACTTTTCTTAGGATTTCTTAGCTGCTGGCCATTGTTGATTTTATATTAATACATTTATTTTAAAGAGCAACATTAGATCTCTCTCTAAATTATTTAATCTAACACGTCTTTCTTTCCACACCTGAAAGCCAGTAATAGTGAAGTTGAAGGAACATTTATCAGGTTCCTGGTGATTTTGCCTAGTTTGCTAATGAAATGTCTCCAAGACAGGCACAGGGAGCACCAAGGATCCCATTGCTCAACCGGGAGCTACAAATGCTCTCTCCTATTGTTACCACTCATTGCCTGCAGATTCTGGGCGTTGAAATCCCCACTCACTTGACCTCAAAAAAAAGGATGGATTATATTTTCCCTCATCAGGTTGTTGTTGCAGAGAAAAAGATCCCCTCCCTACAAAAACCACAATAAAAGGGTCTTCTTTCCCTCCTTCCCCCAATACTATCCTGTCGTCTTCTCTTCTCTAAAGCCTTCTGTGAAATTTCTAATCTCACAGCGGAATTTTAAATGGTTGCTTCATGACTGGCAACATGTGCTCTCTATCAGCCCAAGCTTGTATTTACATACTTTTCACAATAAATCAACATATGGTTCTTGTTTTGAGAGAGTGGAGCACTTCATACGACAATATCATTCCCTTATTAAAAATTGCTTTCTTTTGGGGAAGATGGCAAAGGGAGACTTGTTTGTTTGTGGTTCTTTAAATAAGAGAAGAAACAACTCTGCTAATGATGGTATTTTGATTTTTGCTCCAAGCTGGTTTGCTGTCAACCCTGAAAACAGATGAAGTCCCCCTCCTCCCCCCACTCTTAGCATATGCATGAAAAAGAAGAAAGGAAGAAAGAAAGAAAGAAAGAAGGAAGGAAGGAAAGAAAGAAAGAAAGAAAGAAAGAAAGAAAGAAAGAAAGAAAGAAAAAATGCTGCAGGAATTTTGCAGCAGCACTATTTAAAAATGTTCATTAATTTTCATATTTTTTTGTTCTCGGAGCCAGTTTTGCATATAGATCATTTTAATGGGATTATGGCTCTTCCTTCCTGCTCTATGCCTTTTCATTTTCTGCATCCTATTTAATTATTTCCTGCACACATTGGAGATTACCTTTTAGGGCAGGCTGGAAGTGTAGGAAATAGGAACCAGATATTGTGGTATTGGTTCCTTCCTTGCAGGCTCAGACGCCGCCTCTGCCTTTCTCATAATGCTTTTAAACCAGGGTGCGTAACCTTAGCAACTTTAAGTCTTGTGGACTTCAACTCCCAGAATTCCTCAGAAGTAGGCTTCAACTCCCAGAATTCCCCATGACTGGCTGAGGAATTCTGGGTGTTGAAGTCCACAAGTCTTAAAGTTGCCAAGGTTGGAGACCTCTGCTTTAGACCCTTGAAAGACATGTGTTTCCACAGACAGTTGGGAGTAAACATCCAGACATTTTTTCCTGCTTATGTAATCACAAAAGACCTTTGTCATTTTGTTGTGTTCCCATTTCTCCCCTTCTCTTTGAACTGTGGTGAATAATCCCTCTGCTCTTTCGCAATTTACACCCTCTTGGATTCGGCAGACAGTTACCATATCCACCCTTGGCAATCCTTCAGCCAAGCTAAACACCCCGTCGCTCTTTTCATGTTTCCTCGTAAATCAGTGCAAACCTTTCATCATTTCTGTTCCCCCTCTCTGACTCCTGGCCAATGGGTTGACATTGTTTTGCTATTTTGGTAGCCAGGGAATGGCTATTCCAGGTAAAGTTTGCCAAAAGGGCAGGATCAGTGCAAAACTTAATTAAAACCACCTTCTTGCTTTGATTCACCCCAGTTGTTTCACAGCCCAGAGCCTTGATTTCACAGCCCTTGGCTAAGACGAGTAAGACTTACTCATGCTAGCAGGGCCATTAATTGCACTTGTTCTAATGAGTGAGTAAGGGATTCCCGGATTAGCTTCAATTAAAAGCTGTTTTGAACAGCCCTTATTCATTCTGGGTTGCAACTTTGGGTGCATCAGACACAGAAGAGAACTGGTACTGACTCCATTCATTCATGAAAAAAAAACTGTATGCTTCCTTTCAGCCCCCCCAGGGCAGAAATTTCAACTTTTCCAAAGCACTTCAATTCAAACTCTTCTTCTGTTCAGTTGTCCCCATCCTGGGAAATCAAATGACTAGAGAAATTCTTCTGTCAGAGGGATTGCAAGGTGTTCTCCAAATTCTGAGTATCTGGAGCATCCAGTCTCAGGAGTGACATTTCCAAAAGGAAGGTATTTCCAGTGGTGAATAACACTTAAATATGGATTTCACTGTGATCCAATCTCAGATGTCTGCATACGTGCCCAAAGGACCTACTTTAGAATAATGCTGGGATTTTATTTGTTTGTTTCTTTGTTTATCTATCTATCTATCTATCTATCTATCTATCTATCTATCTATCTATCTATCTATCTATCTATCCATCCATCCATCCATCCATCCATCCATCCATCCATCCATCCTATCTATCTATCTATCTATCTATCTATCTATCTATCTATCTATCTATCTATCTATCTATCTATCTATCCACCCATCCATCCATCCATATCTATCTATCTATCTATCTATCTATCTATCTATCTATCTATCTATCTATCTATCTATCTATCCATCCATCCATATCTATCTATCTATCTATCTATCTATCTATCCATCCATCCATCCATCCATCCATCCATCCATCTATCTATCTATTTATTTTTGTCAATCAAGTATAGGGTAGTAGTTTATATAAACATAACATAGAAACTAATGATTAAAAAAGACAATAGGACAGAGACGGTAGGCACAGTGGTGCACTTATGCACATCCCCTTACAGACCTCTTAGAAAAGGGGAGAGGTCGACTGTAGACAACCTAAGGTTGAAGATTTTGGGGTTGGGGGAAGAAACAACAGAATCAGGTCGTGAATACCAGGTGCTGACTACTCTATTGCTGAGGTCATATTTTCTGCAGTCTAGTTTGGAGCAGTTTAAATTTAGTTTGAATCTGTTACATGCTCGTGTATTGTTTTGGTTGAAGGTGAAGTAGTCATTAACCGGAGGGACATTTTGGTATATGATTTTGTGAACTATGGTTAGATCAGTTCAGAGGCGACATGGTTGTAAATTGTCCATTCTCCATTTGTTGCTGAAAAACTACAAGCAAGGAGGTGGTTACACAGTTGGCAAGCGCCTGGTTGCAATTGGTTTATGTTTCCCAAATTTCTTTAAAGCAACTGTATTCATGTAAAAGTCAGCAACATATTGAAAGAGGGAAAGCAGGGAACATAAACTACAATTGAGCCTGTGCAGGTGTTGTTTTTTATAAGAATTATAATATTGTGAAGCAGTATTGGAAGGAAAAATCCAATTTAAAAGCTCAATGAGTCGAAGTGACAGAATATACTGCATTATTGTGTTGAACATGGAATGTTCCAATATTATCTTTCTTTTTTACTTGCACAAACACAATTAAATACATCCTGATGCCTTTTATTCATTTGGGGATGAAAGGATCTAAGCATTTATTTCCCAAGAATTGGCAGAATTTAATACACTGCAGAATATTTAAATTTAGTTCAGGTATAATGATCTTGAGCTAATAATCCCTGGTTTTATCAGCATAAGAATGAGCCATTTACTCTTCTCTAAGCCTCCTTAGTGATGGGATGCCCTAAAATCAAACCCAAACCAGGAAACTATGGTTTAATTCCTGCATAATAAAAAAAGATAGAGAACTCAAAATAGTTCAGTTGTAGCTGGAAAGTATGGTTAAATTTACTATGAAATCATCACTAGGGTGCATAACTAGAGTGAAATTGATACATGGGTTATTCTTTGAGAGTGGTTTTGTAAATAATTATTGGGGTATAATGTACACTAGGTGTGGTAAATGATAGATAGATGATAGATAGATAGATAGATAGATAGATAGATAGATAGACAGACAGAGAGACATATGATAGAGAGATAATAAGATAAACACATACATTTAAATGTTTCTACAGTGGTTAAAAAACAATAACAGTTGATCATTCATGAGATAAAATGCAAATAGAAAGATAGATTTCTTGATATAATCTCCAGCCATCACCATATTTATGTCATTCCCCTTTCTCTCTCTAGGGCAATGAAATAATTTAGCAGTATTTTCTGCTTCCATTGCAAATAAACAATGATGCGTCCACTCAAATTCATATTATTTACTTACCCTCCCTCCAGATCAATAAAACACAAAATTCGAAGTACAGAAAAACTAAACCTCAAACAATTGATAATCTCATCACTGGCTTAAGGTTGACTCGGCCTTCCATCCTTCCGAGGTGGATAAAATGAGGACCCGGCTTGTGGGGGCAATAGGCTGGCTATGTTAAAAAGTGCTATTGCTAACATGTTGTAAGCTGCCCTGAGTCTAAGGAGAAGGGCGGCATAAAAATTGAATAAATAAAATAAATAAAATAAAATAATGAGACACTTCAATACTCACGATTATTTGTGACCCATTAATACCATCCATTTGACCAGGAGTGTGCTTGTGTAAACTGTTACTTTTCCAGGAAAAAGAAATATAGTCAGATAAGACTTTGGAACCAATACCTGAAAATAACAATTTTTAGGCTAAAGCTAAAGTCCTTGTAATGAGAATATTAGCTAAATATAAAAATTTGCTATATCTTTTTAAATTTTAAAGCTCCTGTGACTTTCTTTCTTTTTAAAGCTCCTGTGACATCTCTCATTTCCATTTTGTTTTATATCTATTTCCTCTTGTGTTTCTTTGACAGTTATGTCTCTTTTAATTAAAACTGAAGAATTGGATCCATGCAAATGTATTTTCTTTAGTTTGCTTAAAATTTATCATGTGTAAGAAGCACCACCTACACAAAAGAGACTGAAACATTTTTTAAGTCGTGAGAAAGGAGATAATATTCAGAAGTCATTCAGGCAGATGCAGCCTTGATTTACTGGAATATAAGAATGAAAAAAATTAGCCCAACCATCCTGGAAAGAATCTGTTATTATAGCTACTCTCAATAAAAAGCAATTCTAATCTTTCCAGGCAGTTTATGGTCTGGTCTGGTCTGGTCAGGTCTACCTGGTGGCTCCATAATTAATATCTAAGGACAATCCTATTTGAGTTTTACAGATTCCAGAATTTCTATAGACATAATTTTTCTGGTTATCTAACGATTGAGACAACATACAGTACCTAGGGAACACAAAGCCAGTAGAAACAATACCTAGCAACTTTGACTCATCTCAAGAAAAGCTAGTAGCTGGATGAGAAACCACCAAGAAGAATGGGAAGTCAGAAAGAAGACAATGGGAAACCATTTTGCATTGCTACTCATAAAACAACATGGACATGTATTTCCCAGGAGACACATGTAGCATGTTAAGAAGCCAGTTTGGTCTAGTGGTTAAGGCATTAGGCTAGAAAGCAGTTCAAATCCTGCCTTAGCCATGGAAATCAGCTGTGTAAACGTGGGCCCAGTCACTCTCTCACTTCACCTCACCTCATAGGATTCTCATAGGGAAAATAAGAGGTGGAAGGTATGTAGGATATGTTCATTGCCTTTAGTTTGTAAAATATTTGTAAAATAATAACCATGATTTTTCCGTAAGTTTTGCTTCCTCTAATCAGGCGAACTTTCAATTAGGATTAATCAATAGTCAATAATAAGAAATACCTTGTGGAGGTCAAATAGGTTTCAGAATGATATTGGGGAAATCCATAAGTGTACATTTCCTTCTTTCTGTATTTAAAGATTAGGGGACTAGAGGCTAAAACCTACGATGAATGGTTGCAGGAACTGGGCATGGCTAGTCTACTGAAGAGAAGGACCAGGGGAGACACAATAGCAATGTTCCAATATTTGAGGGGCTGCCACAGAGTTCTATTTTTCAAAGCACCTGAAGGCCAGACAAAGAATAATGGATGGAAACTGATCAAGGAGAGATTCAATCTGGAAATAAGGAGAAAATTTCTGACAGTGAGAGCAAGCAACCAATGGAACAGCCTTCAGAAATTCTGTGAGCTTCATCACTGGAAGCTTTCAAGAAGGGACGGGACTGAAATCTGTCAGAAATGGTGTAGGATCTTCCGCTTGGGTGGGAGGTTGGATTACATGACCCACAAGGTCCTTCCAACTTTGTTAATCTGAGTGAGAAACCATTCACTTGAAAAAAAATTCATGAATGTGATATCTGGCTAACTAGCTCTGTCTCACCAAAGCCAAGTGAAATGTTTTGCCCACTGATGGTGATTTTGGTGGGAAATTAAGTTTGGCATAGTTGAAAAGTTGATGGGCATTCAACCGTGGAAAGGTTAGGATATAAACACAAACCGCAACAAGTTACTTCTATGTGCAGCTTGCATTCTTTCTAATGGGTTCTGCTTTTCATACTCAAGAGTTTTGGATTCCTAGGTCAAATATCAGAATATCTGGAACTGAAACTGAGTTAATCTTTAGTCTTCTCTGCTGAAATGCGAGAATGTTTTTAGTTCTTTTCCCTTTGAAAAAGGGTGGGACCTGTTTTTCTAATATTCCCATCATCAATCTTGTTATTCAGCCGTCTATAGAATCAAGTTAGTCAAATGTCTAACACCCCTTAATTTATCCTGCATTTTTATAAGGAGGAAGTTCACAGAATCGTTTGATTCTTTTAAAGAACATAATTGTTAAATGACAGGCCATGCAAATCCAATGCAAATAGAGAAGAATTTTAAGTAATAACAAAATCAAAGCTAAACATTTAGAGAAGGGGATTGGAGCCATGGCACAAAGC
Source organism: Erythrolamprus reginae (assembly GCF_031021105.1). Classification (NCBI taxonomy): domain Eukaryota; kingdom Metazoa; phylum Chordata; class Lepidosauria; order Squamata; family Dipsadidae; genus Erythrolamprus; species Erythrolamprus reginae. The sequence goes on along the minus strand of NC_091951.1, from coordinate 167,209,514 downwards.
ATATCTGCTACACGAGGAGAAGTCTAGCAGAGATCCAGACAAACTATTAACATGGAAGTAAATCAGACTCTCTCATATAAGAACATTAAAAAAATCAGAAAAGCAGTTCCTGACCTACAACCAGGGCAAGATGATATTTATTGGGTCACAAAGAGTTAGAAACAACTAAGTAATTGAAAGACAATATTTGGCCTGCATCCGTGGCCAGTATTTCGAGGTTTGAAACAGGATCAAAGAAACTTAATGTGGAGAAAAAGTAATGCATTTTCAGTAAGCCTATACTTTCTCAGCATTGTTCAGTAGTTGTTCAGGCAAACTTTTTAATATCGATTTCAAAACCATACAGATTGAGCTTATATAGTCATTAAGGGTATATTTGAAAAGGCAATTGTGCCATTGGAAAAGTAGGCAGATCAATTCCATTATATTATATATATCATATATGCTATATATACTCTGTGTGTGTGTGTGTGTGTGTGTGCGTGTGTGTGTGTGTGTGTGTGATTTTTTTTGTCTAGTCACCCTGGTATACCCAAATATGGGTGGAGCAGAAAGCTTCCTTTTTGCCTCTCGGACCTACCAGGGACCATATTCCAAGGCAGAAAAACTTTGTATAGCTGACAACTATAATCAAAAATATGTTACACAGAGAGAGAGAGAGAGACACACATTTTTTTCTTTTGTCAAATGAAAAATTCTTCTTTCCTTTTCATTATCAACAAAAATACTATATATATATATATATATATATATATATATATATATATATATATATATATATATATATTTTCGTAAATTTTCACGGGTATATGTATGTAGATTGTTCTGAGTTCGGGTTTTGCCCTGTGTAATATTTTGCATGTTTATGCGACGTTTCGGCGAAATCACATTCACCATCATCAGGCTAAAGTTCCAATCTTTGTGTTGTTGTTACAACAACACAAAGATTGGAACTTTAGCCTGATGATGGTGAATGTGATTTCGCCGAAACGTCGCATAAACATGCAAAATATTACACAGGGCAAAACCCGAACTCAGAACAATCTACATACATACATACATACATACATACATACATACATACATATATATATATATATATATATATATATATATATATATTTGCTGATAATGAAAAGGAAGGGAGACTGCTATAGATCTATTTCGGACTTATTTGTCTTCATCAGGTAGCCACACCCTTACTGGGATTTGAACCTGGGTCTCTGTCTTGTAACGCAATGGCCTTAGCCTCTAGGCTACAGGATCATCTCCTGTATATTGAAGGATCATACCCTGGTATATTGAAGGAGCATCACAGCTTCCTTTTTGCTTCTTAGCCCCGCCAGGGGCCATATTCCAAGGCAGATAAGCTTTTTATAGCTGACAACTATAATCTGTAAGTGCAACATATTTTTACTGATAATGAAAAGGGAGAATACTATAGATCTATTTCGGGTGACTTGACAAAAGGTTTGACACGAAGCCACACCCCCACATGCATGCACAACTCCCCCTTCCCTGTTCCCTCAGTAGGCCCATTTTTTGCCCTCCCCCAGGTCCAGAAGCTTCTCTGTAACCTAAGGAGGGCAAAAATGACTTCCATGCCCTACTCGGAGGCCCTCCGGAGGCCAAAAACACCCTCCCGGAGCCTCTGCACGAGCTGAAAATCAGCTGGCCGACATGCACATATGCGCTGGAGCTGAGCTAGAGCAACGGCTGGTGTGCCAGAAGATAAGGCTCCATGTGCTGCTTGTGGCATGCATGCCATAGATTCACCATCATGGATACATGCTATGGACATATCAAGCACAGAAATAAATGTTTTGCTAGCACAACGCTTGGTGGTTTTTTCCTCCTAATTTTTATATGGCAAACATTCCTGGCTGAACATCAGATCTGTTGAAATTTGGACTATTGACGGGCTTAGCAATAGCAAAATTGACAATATTTCTTTTCATGAATAGCTCTATTACACTACTGAATTTAGTTGGTCTAATGGGGAAGCCTAAAGAATTTTGCCCACAATACGTTTTTCCCCTTTTGGCAAATAATAAGTTTCAGGAGGGCGTATCCTAAAAGAGATGTGTCATAAAGTTTTCACCCTTGAATGAAAACAAACGAAGCACCACATTAGGAATAGACAATCATAGGAATAGAATGCTGAGTATTTTATTGTAATTATTTAAAAAGTATATACAAAAGAATCACTAGCAAGATTCTTATGGCTCATAGCCAAATAATTTCTGAAACAGGAGAGAAAAAATTATGTTAGCTCTTCCACTCTTGTCTAAAAAGCATGAAAAGTCAGCACAACTTTTAATTATTGTCATATACTAAAAGAAAGAACATAACCCCCATCTTCTTTAAGGAGTGTTTCAGAACAATATGTCTCTCAAGATAATCTGTGGCAAAGCTTGAGAAACATCTTTGGTTTCTCCATTGTTTTCAACTAAAAGAATATTCATTGTTATTCAAAGTCATGGTTATTACAGATGTAAATTCATGGCAAGAACTTATTGAGATTGGTGTATGGCTCATGAGGAAGAACACTCACATTTTTCTTTGCATTAATTGATTTTGTTCTTTGTGTTTTGTTATCTCATTTCAACCTGTTGTATGTCCTGTTTCTTACTGACTGTATTATTGTCCTCCATGCCTTTTTCAGTGTGCAAACCAGAAGGAAGAAGAAGCCAAAATGCAGTAGATTCACAACACAAAGAGACTGTGATGGCAAACTGGCCTGTGGGATTTACAACTGTTTGGTAGAACTGCTAAGATGATGCCCACAGAACCAAATAGAGCGGCTCCCAGGAGCTAGATTAGTTTGCCCACTGAGACGTGAGCATGACTGGAGAAGATAATAGAATAATTTCACCAGTGTGAACATTCTATTTAGAATCTGATCTGGGCTAGCTGGGGATAGCAAATTATCTCTATCTCTTTCTGTGTATCTAGTACAGTGATAGCGAACCTATGGCACGGGTGCCACAGGTGGCACATGGAGCCATATCTGCCAGCAGGTGAACTATTGCCCTAGCTCATCTCCAGCATGCATGTGTGCACCAGCCAGCTGATTTTTGACTCACACAAAGGTTCTGAGAGGCCATTTTCTGCTTCCAGAGGACCTCTGGGGGGTGGGGGTGGAGGAGAGTGTTTTTGCCTGCCCCAGACTCCAAGGAAGCCTCTGGAGTCTGGGGAGGGTGAAAAACGGGCTTAGCGGACCCACCAAAAGTTGAGAAACAGGCTGTTTCTGCCCTTGGGGGGGGGCAGGTGAGGCAATTTTCAACCTCTCCAGGCCCTCAGTGTGGGCACTCACGCATCTGGAACAAGCCACAGCTGTTCTCACCAATCTCTGATTCCAGAGGCAGCTGGGAAATGTCGAACAGACTTGGCTCTATCTCTGCTTCTGATGCAGAGCACTCATCTTCCCCAGACTCCAGGACTGGCCCAAGTTCCTCCCCAACCTCCTCATTCTGTTTCGTTGGCAGCTAGTGGGCCACAACAGATAGACTTTGACTCTGATACTTATGGGTGGAGGGAAGAGGAAGGAAATAATGGACATTATTTTGAATAAACTCCCTTTTTATAACCCTGTAATCTTTTAATTTGGGGTAGAGTCGTGGTATGGAGCCTTTCCTGATATACATGGAGTTCACAGCAAATATTTTTTTCTTTGCACCCTAAGAGAGAAACATCTGCCACTACCTAGCATTGAACTCTCAACTTTCCGAGTGAGAGGCAAGCGTCTTCATCACTAAGCCACCATACTGTCTTAAAGAATAACAACAACAACAACAACAACAACAATATTAAAGTTGGAAGACACCTTGGAGATCTTCTAGTCCAACCCCCTGCTTGGGCAAGAGACCCTGCACCACTTCAGACAAATGGCCATCCAACATCTTCTTAAAAACTTCCAGTGTTGGAGCATTCACAACTTCTGGAGGCTAGTCGTTCCACTGAGCAATTGTTCTAACTGTCAATAATTTTCTTCTAAGTTTTAAGTTGCTTCTCTCCTTGATTAGTTTCCACCTATTGCTTTTTGTCCTACCCTCCTGTCAACCCCTGAGATATTGGAACACAGCTCCTACCCTCCTGGCAACCCCTGAGATATTGGAACACAGCTATCATGTCTCCCCTGGTCCTTCTTTTCATTAAACTAGACATACCCAGTTCCTGCAACTATTCTTCATATGTTTTAGCCTCCAGTCCCCTAATCATCTTTGTTGCTCTTTTCGGCACTCTTTCTAGAGTTATCATTATTACATCGTGGTGACCAAAACTGAATTCAGTATTCCAAGTGCGACATTACCAAGGCATTATATAATGGTATTAACACTTCACGTGATCTTGATTCTATCCCTCGGTTAATGCAGCCTAGAACTGTGTTGGCCCATTTGGCAGCTGCTGCACCCTGATGGCTCATATTTAAATGGTTGTCTTATAATGTCACAGATCATGACCACAGTGGTACATGCAAGCCAATTGCCAAGTGCCCAAAACACCAGTAAGTTACCATGGAGGTGAGTTGCCATAGAGGTGAGTGGGCTGCAGTCATAACTTTGAGAATAATAAGTAACTTTTTTTGAGTCTATTGTAGCTTCAAATGTTGTTAAATGAGAACTATCTGTACCCCTAGCATATTTCAGAAAGGAGAAGAATATTCTCAACAGCAGGTGTATATGACCAAAACCTGCTATAATGTCTGTTCACCTGGTAGACTTGTATTAACATTTTTTTCCTAATAGAAAGAAGTTTTGACTGTTTTAAGTTATGTTACATCCCAACACAAGTTATGTTTGACCATCGGCATGAAACACAATGATGAGAACATTACAAGATTAATTGGAACCTTCAGGCTGCAACACAATATTGGTGGCATGCAATGTGAAGGCTATACGATACTTTAGTATATCCACACTCGTATATAATCCACACTGAAGTTCTCAAGTGCAAAAATGTAGCTTATTATGACCAAGGACCAAGCTGAACACTGACAAAAGGAAGATCATTTCAGGCTCCTCTTTATGATTTTGATTGGCTATTTTATTTTATTTTAAAATAATTTTTATTGGGTTATTTACATTTTTAAAAGAAAAGAATACAAAAAAACCTCAGAAAAAGAAAAAAAGAAAACAGAAGCAAAAAACAAAAGACAAAAACATTAAGCAACACACTAACAACTATACATTATAACTCCTAGGTTTCTCTTCCAGCAATTCATATTGATGATTTATATTAATACAATTTGTGTAGCTTACGAATTTCTCTACTTTTTCCCCCAGTAGTATTTTTCATTTACAACTCAGTTACAACAGTTATAGTTTCATATTATATACAAAATGCCATGTCTATTAATAAGTTGAGTATTTACAATTCTATTTATTTTATTTGTCATTTCCCCCCCTCCTTTCCAACCAATTGTAAAACAAGTTCCAAATTTTGTAATATTTCAATTGGTAATTTTCATTTGAACAGTGGTAACTCCTGTCTATTAGTTTTGAGGTATTGCTGATTGATTCATATGGCTTTATCTTATCCATCATGCAGAAATCCATCCCTGTTGCTATTATCATTATTGTCTCAGATGGCCAGATGACATATCACCTCCCCTCACACTTCAATAGACACCATAAATTCATCATGCTTCAGCCAACCTTGTGTTCAGATAGGTTCATTTCAGACATTTGATGTGCCATTTTATAGGCTCAGTGAGAAATCCTTGCTCCTCAAAGCCCAGATAGAACTCAAGGACATCATTTCTGCTGTGAAATTATTTTGTGCTCCCAGAGTAACGATTCAAAGTTCATGTTGAGCATCCCGCTCACTTAGTTTATTTATCCTGAAATCCTATTATATTTGAACAAAGCCAGCTTGTTTGGGCATTTTGAGAAATCAGCCCCTTCTCTGGTCTATCCACCCACCTCATCCTGCTCCAGAACCATCATTTCAATGACCAGCTTTTGGGGCCTCTGACATTTCTGTTTCTGGCAAAGATTCTGGCAATCTTTGATGACACTGGAAAGATCAGCAGGGGGAAAAGCAGCAAGAAAGACAAACAACTAATTTTCTGTCTTCTGAAGCCCAGAGAAGGGGACAATTGTCTATTGTGTTTGTCTATGGATAAATATCGGCGTATTTACTTTGGCAGCTCTTGAGCCACTTAATGCTGTCTGATGTTCTCAGGGAAAGGGTCAGTATTGCTCTTCCCCTTTCCAAGAGGAAAGCAATAACTTTAGACATGCAAGGTAGCAATTTGCTTAGGACTTGGTGATAGTTTGGTAGACTTCTCAGCCTATGTATTTATTTATTTGTTTGTTTGTTTGTTTGTCAAACGCGTAAAGGATTGTATAAATATAACATAAGTAAAAAAGTAACAATAAAAAAGGACAATAGGATAGTAGGGCAGGGACGGTAGGCCCAGTGATGTGCTTTTCACGCCGCCTCTTAGGAATGGGGTGAGGTCAACTGTAGACAGTCTAAGGTTAAAGTTTTTGGGGTTTGGGGAAGAAACCACAGAGTCAGGTAGTGCATTCCAGGCATTGATCATTCTATTGCTAAAGTTGTATTTTCTGCAGTCAGGTTTAGAGCAGTTTACATTTAGTTTGAATCTATTACGTGCTCGTGTATTGCTGTGCTTGAAGGTGAAGTGGTCATTAACATGAAGGACATTTTCGTATATGATTTTATGAACTACGTTTAGATCAAATTGGAGGTTACATGGTTGCAAATTGTCTAATCCCAGTATTTCAAGTCTGGTGGGATAAGGTATTCTGTTGCGAGTGGAGGAGTGAAGGACTCTTCTTGTGAAATATTTCTGCACTCTCTCGATTGTATTAATGTCTGATATGCAATGCAGGTTCCAGACAGTTGAGCTCTATTCCAGAATTGGTCTAACAAATGTTTTTATGAGCAGTACTGTTTTGGGCAATGTAATTTACCCAAAATTACAAAAACAAAGTAATGTTTTGGGCAGTAATTTGGGATTTTAGAGAAACAAAGATGGCTTTTTCAGGCCATGGTATTCCCAGAAACTATTTTGATCTGTGCAAGGTGAATTTAGTTTCAGCTGGCTTCCTCATGACATAATTCCTCCTTGTTGTCTAATGTTCTACTTCTAGCACGCTACTCTGGTTGTTGCCTTCTACTCTACTGTACCCTTCTACCCTACTCCTAATTCTTGCAATTTTCCCTTTTTGGATCTGCTTTCTGTTCCTCCTTAAATCGAGTGCTGACCCTCATTTGAAACTCTAATGTTTGAAGCTGGAATGCTTCCCTCTCCCGACACACATGGCATCAGATTTTAATTTTAAGCTTTTAAATGTCTTTCTCAAAATTGATTCAATGTGTAGCTTTCTAAAACTTTATTACCTCTTTTCATTTCTGAGGCTTCCCTTGCTTTGGTCTCTCATCCCAGATTCCTTTTCTTTTTTTCCATCAACAGTGCTCTCTTCTCTCTCTCTCATTCTCTCTCTCTCTCTCTCTCTCTCACACACACACACACACACTTACTTGACAACAGCAAATGGTGCTTTTTAATGGGCAACTTAAGCATTCCTCTTCCCTCCTCTTTTGCCACCTCTTAATGGATCTTTGAGGTGATGGATTACAGATCTGAGTCAAAGGAATTACCCAGAATTGAATTACCCTCGGTCAAAATGAGCAACCTGGACAGAGAAAAGTAAGGTTTCCTTTTTCCAAAGACTTTAAGTATTGTTAGATTTTCCATTCTGTGTCTTGCAAAGTTTAGGGGAATCATAATATTACCATGATACCAATCTCTAATAATACAAGAGTGATATTTAACCATCCACCAAACACCTGAAAATTGAATGTTCTAATTTATTCCAAATTGGATACTGGCCTAACTCATGTAGGACATGCCATCGGAACTTGTTAAAGTCTACACATGCATCCTATCCAAAAGTCAACTAACTGGGGCAGAAACAGAGACTTCTCTGACACATATATTTTGCTAGGTGTTACAGGGCCCACTCACTCTGTGAGGCTGTTCTTCTCAAGGAGATCAAAGATACTTAAAGGTCTTTATGCAGAAGCTCAGCCAAGACAGGTCACCCAGAAATCTGAGCTTTAGATCCTTCTGGTCTTCGTGGTAAGTTCGGAGCCAATTCCAAAACACAAACATTAACTCCTAAAGTAGTCTCCAATGTTTTGAAGTGGGTGAATATGTTAGGAATCTGGAAAGATTTTCACAAGCACAAAAAGATGGCTACCAGTGTGAATGAAATACCCATTCACTAAAAGTCATTTTAGTAACTGCTGTTCCTAGTTCCCCAGGAAGCATTTGGGACTACCTTTGAAAAGTGTTCGGAAACTTCAGATCGTGCAGATTGCGGCCGCGAGAGCCATCGTGAGGCTTCCTAGATTCGCCCAAGTTTCTGCAACACTCAGCGGCCTGCACTGGCTGCCGATCGGTTTCTGGTCACAATTCAAAGTGTTGGTAATGACCTTTAAAGCCCTACATGGTGTTGGGACAGAATACATCCGGAACTACCTTCTACCGCACGAATCCCAGCGCCTGATAAGGTCCCACAGAGTTGGCTTTCTCCGGGTCCCATCGACCAAACAATGTCATTTGGCGGGCCCTAGGGGAAGAGCCTTCTCTGTGGCGGCCCCGCCCCTCTGGAATCAACTCCCCCCAGAGATTAGAACAGCCCCCACCCTCCTTGTCTTTCGCAAATTACTCAAGACCCACCTTTGTAGCCAGGCATGGGGGAGTTAGGATATTCCTTCCCCTAGGCCATTACAAGGTATGTATGGTATGTTTGTGTGTATGTTTGGTTTTTATAGTAAGGGTTTTTAGTTGTTTATTAAATTGGATTGTTACATGTTGTTTTTTATCATTGTTGTTAGCCGCCCTGAGTCTGCGGAGAGGGGGCGGCATACAAATCCAATAAATAATAAATAATAATAAATAATTTGTCACCTCTGGGATGAAGAGAAATCCATAGTGAATATCTGATTAAAGCACAAAGCTGCAACCACTCCTCAGTTTTATCTTCTAACCATACCAAGGGCACATGTGGAGCCCACACACATTCTTGGGAATAAAGACCATGCTAGAGGTTGGTAGTTTGATTTGTGGCACAGTCGAGTTCTTTAAATTGTTTTAAAGTCAAGCGGGGGCGGGGAGACTGAGCAGAACAAGGGAAGCTCTGTAATTTTGGTGCCACGAGTGTCCCCTTCAGTCCCCACTCCTACTGGAATCTGGGTAATCTCTAATCTAGAAAACTCTCAGGAAAGTGATTTCTTTTTTTTCATCCAGCCACAGAGCTGAGTGGTGAGGATTAGAAGTACAGTATGTAGCTGAATGTTGGTAGGCTTTGGCCAAACAATAGGTCAATTGCTTTCAGCTTTCGACTTCCTTTGCTGCTTCAATTGAGGAAACCCATTTTCTTCTCCATGATTTCAGCTGAATGCTATTTTCAGAAAATTAGCAGAGAAATATATGTGCTGTGCACTGGAATTCCCTAATTCAACCATCAGCAGGATGATTTTCAACAAACATCTGCCTTAAGAGTGTCTAATTATCCTTTCCTCGTCTCTGTAATCCATGGGACATAATGCTGGTCCTTCTTGATATCAAAAGGCATCTGTCCATCCATTACCCTGGGGGGAGAATCATTGACCCCCTCAGAGAGGGTTCGCAACTTGGGCGTCCTCCTCGATCCACAGCTCACATTACAGAAACATCTTTCAGCTGTGGCGAGGGGGGCGTTCACCCAGGTTCGCCTGGTGCACCAGTTGCGACCCTATTTGGACCAGGAGTCACTGCTCACAGTCACTCATGCCCTCATCACCTCGAGGCTCGACTACTGTAACGCTCTCTACATGGGGCTACCTTTGAAAAGTGTTCGGAAACTTCAGATCGTGCAGAATGCAGCTGCGAGAGCAGTCATGGGCTTTCCCAAATATGCCCATGTTACACCAACACTCCGCAGTCTGCATTGGTTGCCGATCAGTTTCCGGTCACAATTCAAAGTGTTGGTTATGACCTATAAAGCCCTTCATGGCACTGGACCAGATTATCTCAGGAACCACCTTCTGCTGCACGAATCCCAACGACCAGTTAGGTCTCACAGAGTGGGTCTTCTCCGGGTCCCATCAACTAAACAATGCTGTTTGGTGGGACCCAGGGGAAGAGCCTTCTCTGTGGCGGCCCCGGCCCTCTGGAACCAACTCCCCCCAGAAATTAGAATCGCCCCCACCCTCCTTGCCTTTCGTAAGCTACTTAAAACCCACCTCTGCCGCCAGGCATGGGGGAACTGAGATACTCTTTCCCCCTAGGCCTTTACAATTTTACGCATGGTATGTCTATATGTATGTTTGGTTTTTATATTAATGGGTTTTTAATCATTTTTAGTATTGGATTATTATTGTATGCTGTCTTGTTATTGCTGTTAGCCGCCCCGAGTCTCTGGAGAGGGGCGGCATACAAACAAACAAACAAACAAACAAACAAACAAACAAATAAATAAATAAATAAATAAATAAATAAAAAATTGAATAGTTTGTCACTCTGCAGAATTCAGGCATGGTGTTGGTGCTTAAAACTGGATTTCAGGTGTGCTACTCAGGTGACCCTGATGACACAGATAAGCCTCCAGGTGGCTTCTATGACTCTCTAAAACAGTGGTTCTCAACCTTCCTAATGCTGTGACGCTTTAATTCAGTTACTCAGGTTGTGGTGATCCCCAACCACAAAATAATAAAATTATTAGGAAACTCAGGGGTGGGTTCTAACCAGCGGTGTGCTATGAGCTGGAACGCTAAATTGCGCTCACCACCACGGCTCGTAAGTTCTTGCGGGGCCAGCGCAATTTTGCTGCTGCACCTGTGGAGGTAGCAAAATCAAGCACAGAGCTGCAGGTGTGCCCATGTTTCGGCGAGGTTTTACCTGTAGCTCCCTGCATGATTTTTCTACCTCCACAGGTGCAGCAGCAAAATCGCACTGGCCCTGCAAGAACTTATGAGCCGCCGCGGCGAGTGCAATTTAGCGATCTGGCTTAGCCCACCGCTGGTTCTAACTTACCTGGCTGCCAGTTCACTTCCTCCTACACTGCAAGGCAAGACCTTTTGGGCAGGCGGTCTCTTTGTGTCAAAATTGGAGCCTACCTGATGCAGTATTCCAAATTGTAGAAGGAGAGAGGAATTGTAAAACTGCTTAGTCATGGTGAATATGCAAATTGTAATGTAATCTGATTGGCTGACAAAAGTATATAATGCACCTTTGCACAGGTGTGGCTTATGGCTTGTGGCTTGGCTTGAAGGTATTGTGGCTTAGTATGGTTTAGAGTGGCTTCTGATGTAGTGCGACCTATGATGGCTGAAGACTTGTAGCTGAATTTTGTAACTGAGAATAGTAGCTAGAGAATTGTGAGTATTTTGAATAGTAACTGCTAGAAAGATGGCTACAGTGTAAATAGTGTAGGTTTGCTAAAAAGAAGTAAATATTTTCCAAATAAACTCTGTAGTATGTGTTTTCGTTTATCTTCAAGATTGTTCTGCCTGGCTCTCTGGTAGGAGCTGCCCGAAAATTCAAGGGTACAAATTTCAGACACACACACACACACGTTTGAAAATTCAAAACAATGTTCTTTATCACAAAATTCAAAATAAACTAAGCACTCTTTTTGTATTGCAAAGAGCACTCGTCCAAAAACAACTGGGTAGTCTGTACAATTTCCCTTAAGCAGTCATTAAGTACTTAGCTAGCAGCTGTGAAGAAACTTCACACCCCTTCTTCTTCCAACAAAGTGACACACACACACACACGCACACACACGTTGCTCTGCTTTGGTTTCAAAGGCGTGAAAAATCAACAAAGTCCAGAAAACAGCAACACACGATTACTGAAGAACTGTGATCAGATACTCTTTCACAATGGCCAAACCCACACGCTACTATTTATAGCAGCAGCCCTAATTACTGGAGCACCACCCAACCACAGGTGGCCTCATTTTCTCTTGTAATAATCCTTCAGTTGTTGTCTCCTATGCATCACTCTATGCATGCGTGGATGTGTCATTAATTCTTGTTCAGAATCCAAGGATGATACAAATGATTGATCTCCTCCTGGGCTGTCTGCCAAACTCCCCTCTTCCCTGTCACTCATGCTTCCTTGGTCAAAGGAGGCTTTATTGGCAGATTCCATCAGGAGCAAAACAGGCCTGAGGCATGTGGATGTCTCCCCCACATCCACCTGCACATTCCTTGGGGCAGGAGCTGGGGCAGAGCTAACCACAACAAAGATTAGGGTTCCTGATATCCTGGTCTGAGGCAGGCTGGTTAGCTGCTTTGGCTATCTGGGAGGGTTATCTTCTGCAAAACGTTACTCCAATACTTTGTGCACACATACATGTGCAGCACTGATTTTTTTAAAAAGAAATTGCAAAAAAAAAGAGTCAAAACAAGATGGCGACACATACCCAGTGCCTGAAATTCAGCTTCTGCACATGTTCACAAGTTCCCATGGTACAGATTTTATTTCTGCAGTAGTCTATTTCCATGTGGGACCTGCCTAGAGACAGATAAAGGAGCAGTGTCTCAGTTCCTAGGACCATCGGAAATATGTTTTTTCTGATGGTCTTAGGCAACCCCTGTGAAAGAGTCATTTGGCCCCCAAGGGGGTCGCGACCCACAGATTGATAACCCCTGCTCTAAAAGAATGTAAATGATAAACTCTCTACAAGTAGTATAAATCCTTCCATTCCCCACCATCTGGTCAGAGCTGCAGAAGCTTCTTGGATGAGAAGTGAAACGTCTTCAAAGAAAAACAAGAAAGTCTAGTTGCCTCTTGATAAAGCACTTTTGGGGCAACTATGACCTGGATGACTGAGAATCTCTATAGATCTTCCATAGCAAGAAATAGAAAAAAGTTATCTTAGACCAGTTTTAAAGGCTCTTCCATGTTTTGCCCCAAATTATGAAAACTTTGTACTAGAGGTGGGTTCCTCCCAGTTTGGACCAGTTCATCTGAGCCAGTAGTCACCCACTGGTGCTGGTCCATGTGTGCTGCCATCCTTTTAAAAAAAATTGATTTTTTCTTTTTCTGAGCATATGCAAAAGCCAAGTTTTTGGCACTATGCATGTGATCACCATCTTGTTTTTGGCTTTCTTTTTTTTTTAAAAAAAATTAATTTAATTTTTTAATTTAATTTTTTATTTTACTTTTCCTCTGAGCATGAGCAGAAACTAATTTTCCAGTACTGTGTATGTGGTCGCCATCTTGAGGAAGTGAATTGGCAGCAAGTTAGAACCGACTCCTGTTTTCTACCTATGTGACAACCTCCTGATTGACCATGCTGTGCTCTTGACCTTTCCCCTTTCTTCCCTCGGACAACTTGATGTTGGAGAAGGTTCCGCAGAGGTAAGAAGAAGGAGTTATAAAAAACACTTTTTATATACAATTTTTGAGCCAGTTGCATACAATTGCTATGCCAGTCACAGTTAATCAATTTAATCATACTCTATGAGATACTTGGTTGAAACCAAGCTATATTACATCTACAAATTTCCCACTGACAGTTAGGAAAATCATCACATCAAATAAAGAGGCTGAGTTAGTTTGGCAAGACTTTTTCTTGGCAAATTAAAGCTGAGTTTTTAATCTTGCACTGATAAATTATGCCTGTATGGCTGCACTACTGCAATGCTCTCTCAAGGGAATAACTTTGAAGTTCACTTGAAAAATGCACTTATGCATAATGCACTCACTTATCACCATGAACATCTAATATATGAATTGCGGCTTCTGCATCGGTTATAATAGGTTTCCAGATGCAATTCAAAATGCTAGTTTCATTTTATAACGTGCAGATTACAGCTATATAGGATTTGGCATCAGATTCTTTGCAGGACAGCCTTTTCAATAGAAACATAGAAGATTGACAGCAGAAAAAGACCTCATGGTCCATCTAGTCTGCCCTTATACTATTTCCTGTATTTTGTCTTAGGATGGATATATGTTTATCCCAGGCATGTTTAAATTCAGTTACTGTGGATTTACCAACCACGTCTGCTGGAACTTTGTTCCAAACATAACATATATGATATAATATCCTTGGGAAAATAGTTGGTGGTTTGAGAAGTAAGGAGGGCAGTGGCTGAGGACAGGAGATGCTACCTAGTTTTGTAGAACAGCATTTCCTTGGAAGCTAGCCCACTCCTTGGCAACTTTCTAGAAGTTAGTTAAGGATCTAAAGCTATTCCTGAGAATAGTGACCAACTAGACTGAGGTTTTTTCTACCTTCTTCCAAGAAAGACCTGCAATTTACTTTTGAAAGTATTTATATGTTTCTGTTTTGGGGAAATGATTAACGAGGAGAAATTAGCAAGTAAAACTATTTCTTCTCAAACAAGTCATTGTCTGTGGGTTTTGAAATAGCTTTGGAAATTTTCCTTCCTCTGTAATAGTCAAGAGTTGAATAAAATGTTGCATTTTCATATTTGGTATACATAGTAGAGGAAGCTGGAGAGAATTCCTCTTCTTCTTCTTCCTCTCCTCCTCCTCCTCCTCCTCCTCCTCCTCCTCCTCCTCCTCCTCCTCCTCCTCCTCCTATGCTCATAAACCAGGAATTGCATGCCAATTTGGAACAGATTTTATGAAATGCATGATCAGTTTATTTCATTCTGGCACACATCCCAACTATTGAATGTCCTCGGCCATCTGTTTGCAAACTCATGCCACATTAATGTGAAAGAAATGCTCCTGAGTAACAGCAGGATTAGGTCAGCCTCCTTGTCTTTCTTTTTGATTGTGCATGGGTTTTAATGACCATATGCCCTAAGTATGCCAAAATATTGCCTGCTTTTGATGATTCGCTGTACTATCTCAACAAAGTTAGCACTCCAAACAAGATTTGGTTTTCACAAATAATGCCATTCACTCCAGTGAGTTCCTTGGGAGGCAGGATTATTTGTTAGTTTTAATAACTTGGTTGTCCAGTGGCAAAGGATAGGAATCTTTTCAGGTGCTGTGAATTGATCTCAGATCAATCTTTGATCTCAGTGCATCTTTGGCCAAGTGATAGAAACATAGAGACATAGAAGTCTGACGGCAGAAAAAGACCTCATGGTCCATCTAGTCTGCCCTTATACTATTTTCTGTATTTTATCTTAGGATGGATATATGTTTATCCCAGGCATGTTTAAATTCAGTTACTGTGGATTTATCTACCACGTCTGCTGGAAGTTTGTTCCAAGGATCTACTACTCTTTCAGTAAAATAATATTTTCTCGTGTTGCTTTTGATCTTTCCCCCAACTAACCTCAGATTGTGTCCCCTTGTTCTTGTGTTCACTTTCCTATTAAAAATACTTCCCTCCTGGACCTTATTTAACCCTTTAATATATTTAAATGTTTCAATCATGTCCTCTGCATTGGGCAGGGTTGAATCAGATTAGAAAAACAGATTGCTTGGGATCTGGATCTGGGGAACATAGTTCAAGCCTCAGCTCAATAACTGAGTTGTTGGAAGGATTGGAGAAAGTCTAACCTTTTTAGATATCACCATAGGAACATAATTCCCATATATATTAACAGAAAATGAATATTCTGAAGTATTAATTAATGAAGTATTCCATGGATTTAAAGCTCCTTTGGAGTCAGTAGGAAAGTAGTTTATTTCAATGACTACTGATGGCAATAAATTGTAGTCATGGCCTAAACAACTAGAATTGCTCATGGGATGCTGGAAATGTCCAAGGATCTATAATTTAATTATCTCTGCACTCCCCGATTCCACATCAAATTGTCCTGTGCTTTGAAAATAAATCTCTTTAGATTTAGTAGGATTTACTGCCGAAGAAAAGTGTCTGTTTCATTTACTAGATTCTTGTTTTTGCTGGTTTGATGTCTAAATGAATGAAAAATAATTGCTGACACTCTGCTGATGGTTAAATGCAACAGATTATCATTAAGAATGTACTGCTTTTATAAAATGTCCACCTTCATGCCTGACTTATTTTGAGAAGTCATCAATAAATAGCCTTTTCAAGTTGAATTTAGTGGTTTTACCATATGCCTGTGATGGAGAACCTATGGCATGGCATTTACCTAAGGTGTAATTTGTCCCCCATCCCAGGGCATTTTCAAAAAGTCCCATTTTTTTGAAACAAGTTACCGGCTGGAGATTGCTGGACCTCCACATCAGCCGATTTTGGGCAGCATGGAAGCTGAGCTTCCTTCTTCGTGGTTTCCATGTTTTTTCCTGGCAGATTCTATTGCCGGTGCTGGGAAAAACCTGGAAGCCGCGAAAAAGGAAGCTCAGCTTCCAGTCTCGCAATGTTTTGCTCTTCACCCCCTTCGCCTCCTGCAGCCGTCGATTAACACATCCAGCGCCCCTTCCCGCCTTCCCCCTTTTATTTTTCTTTCTTTCTTTCTTTCTTTCTTCCTTTCTTTTTATTTGCTCGCTACCCCTCTCTTCCTCTTCCACTCTTGCTCGCTCCTTGTCCCCAGCTCGACACCTTCTCTTGGCCACCGCCATTGGTCAACTCCCTCAGTGGAGCTGAGCCACTCAGGCAGGAGGGCTCGCTGGCTGCAACAGCAAAGGCAGGGGAAGGAAAGGGAAGCGCAGCCAAGGCGCTTGCACCCCCGTCCTCTGATAGCCCATCCGCTGTGCTTGGGGTTGGGCGGACGCACGGAGCAGCATTTGTGCTGGGCAGGCCCATCTGCTCTTTCCAAGCATCAGCTCCCCCGGCAAATAAAGCTGAGTCTATCTCAGCCTGGCATTTTTCCTCCCCGACGGGCCTTTGTTCCAGTGCCGTGAGTGGAGAGACTGACCACGCTCTGTCATTGATGGGGGAGAGAGAGAGAGATCAAGAGACAGAGAAAGAGAGAGAGAAAGAGAGAGAAAGAGAGAGAAAGAGAAAGAGAGAGAGAGAGAGTGTGAGAGAAAAAGAGAGAGAGCAAGAGACAGAGAGAGAAAGAGACATGTTGTGGTTGGCTCTGGGCCAGCTCCTGTGGGTGGATCCTCCCAGTGTCAAAGGCATATTTTACTGCGGACTGCTTCGGACAATGAAGTATTGTCAGAAGCAGGGAGTGACTGTGAAATGGGACCCTCAGAGGGGGTCATGGCAGGCAGCCCATTAGGAAGCAATTCGTCATCCTCCTTATCTTCGCTGGACTCTGATGAAGAAGCAGTACACTGTCGAAGGGCCATGAATAGAAAAGAGCAGCTACATAGGTATTACAAGAGATAAGAGAGTTCACCTGTAGTTGGTTGTGGTTCAACTAATTAGGGCTGCTGTTAAATGGGCAGCGTGCCGGCCTCTTAGTGTGGAAGATTATCTGTTCATGATAGTGGATGTGACTTTACTCTCCGGATTCTCCAAGGACTCTGTGCTTTGATATCAGGACTCTGAACTTAAATCATAGTCAAACGTGTGAGTTGGAAAACATTTGAAGGAGAGTAGCTGTGACAACTTCACAACTACTTGTTAATTGCGCAGGTGCCTCCCACTGGCCAGCTGGTCTTCAGGTCTCTACCATGCATGTGTGTGGGGCAGGTCTCATCTGGGAGATGTATGTCCATATGTGGGGGGCAGGCACATGTACAGGGGGCATTTTGGGCCTGTGTAGGCCCTGTTTTGGTTTCCAGGTTGGTGTAAGAGGCCTTCCAGCTCCAAAACAGGGTGCAAGGGGAGCGCATGGCCCCTTGCACCCCATTTTGAGCCTGGAAAGCCTCCTGCAACAATCTGAAAGCCAACAATTGGCAAGGATGGTAAGGTGCATGCCCAGGGGAAATGCGGAGATGTCCTGCATGCATGAGGAGGCGTCCTTGGGATCATGCACACATTGCATTATGGGTGTGGGTGTGCAAGCATTCTTTTGGCACATTGCAAAAAGGTTAGCCATCACTGCCATATGCAATAAGGGCCCCACTTTTAAATTAAAAAGCTAAACTGCTCCATGTTATATGATATGGTTTTCACTGTGATATTGAAAGTATGACATGGACTTTCTTAATTGGAAGCAAATCTGTAATTAAGCTGGATAGTAGCTTCCAAAATGAACAAGGATTAGATAAAATTTTATTTGACCCAGAAGAAAAAATGATAGCAAAATTATATACTTTTCAATTACAATACAAATTGGAGGAACAAGTGGTCAAGGGGACAATGATCCTATAGGCACAAAATTTCAGATATTCAATCAATGTGGCAGAATGGGATAAAATATGGGAGGTAAACTACAAATTGACTCTGGTGGCATCATATAAGGAAAATATTTATAAAATGTTTTATCGCTGGCATCTACCCTCAGCACAATTGGCAAAGATGTTTTCAACCATGTCTTCAAAATGTTGGCAGTGCAAGAAGGAGCACGGGACCTATTATCATCTCTGGTGGACATGCCCTAAAATCAAAGTATTCTGGAAAAACAATAAGAAATTGGTTGGAAGAAATTACATAACAGGCAACAGATTTGAAGCCAGAGCTGTTTTTAATGGGAATTTTCAGAGAAAAAATTTAAAAAGAGGATCATTATATAGTACTTCATATTACTACTGCTGCTAGGATCGCTTATGCTCAGAGTTGGAAAACCAATACAATCCCCATATCCTTTATGGTTCTTAGAAAAAAATTTGAATGTTCCAAGATGTGTGAATTAACAATGGAGATACATGAGAAGGAAGATATAGAATTGTATGAAGCATGGAACAAATGTTATAAGTGGTTAAAATAAAATTTAAAAACTTCAAATTTGGTTATAGAATGAGGGTCTACTCTGAAGAAATTGTAAATGTTCTTACTTTCTTTATCTATGAAAACAATTAGGCTCATATGTAATTAAACTGGAAGGAATAGATGTGGAAAAACATTTTAAAGATGAACTGGATAAAGTGAGTGTCAAAATGAAAATGGCAATATTGCAAAATGTAAATATATTTGGAAATACGATAAAAAACCTGTAAAGTGGTTACTTATTTTTATGTATGTTGTTTTTAATGAAAAAACTCAATAAAGATGATAATTTTTTTAAAAAAAGAATGACTGCTTAATTTTTTTATTTCTAACCCATCTTTTTTCCAGGATGGGACTCAGAAACCTATTTACTAACCCTACTTTTCTTGAACTATGCATCACCAAACTCAATGGAAATCACCTTTGTGTAAACATACTTAGGCTCAGGTTGGCCCACCCATTACCTGCCTTTCAGTGGCTCTTTCATTATGGCTTTGATGGATGGTGTCGCTGTGTCATCCCATTGCCATGTACCTATTACAAAACTATTTTAATCTTCTCCCGCCCCAGAGAGTTTGCAGTGCAAGGAATGCAGAATGTTCTCTCTCTCTCTCTCTCTCTCTCTCTCTCTCTCTCTCTCTCTCTCTCTCTCTCTCTCTCTTTCTCTGTGTGTGTGTATATTAGAGCTTTAGAGGTGAGGAAAGGTGCCTTAACAATTATTTGTTTACAGGGTTCATAAAAGAGCCCCACCCTCTCCTAGAACTGCTATAATTTTATCAGAATGAAAACCATTCCCTTTGATCTTCTCCAGTTCTTAAATCCGGCAGTTGTGTATTCGAACATCAATGGGAATGTGGTTTCCAGCTTCCTCTTTCATTATCTTTCTCAATTAAAAATAAAAGAGCAAAAGGGAAAGAAAAGTTCTGAGCTCGGGAGATGAGGCAATATTTTTACTGTAATTTCTTTATCTGATTGCATCCTGTTTATATGGGCTGTTGTTTGCAGAGAAGCTAACCTTTCCCTGACTATGTTTTGAAAGATGCTTTTCTTCCAACAAATTACATGTGTGTGAATTGCTTTTATTTCGACGATGTATAAATATACCGGGAGAGCAGGAAGAACACCAAAGAAAAACACACAACACGGCTTGCTGGGTTTGTTCTTTCAGTGCGGAGAAGATGAAGTTGTTAAATGCTAATGCCTGGCTTAAGCTTCATGTAGGATCTATGGAAATCAAGACAGAGCTAGGATGATTAGACTTAACTCTTTTAACCTTGGCACAAAAACACAAGGCAGCCAAATGACAAGGTACCGGTATTGTATTTTCAGGGAGAATAGTGTTGCACTTCAATGATAGTGTTGCACTTCAACCCCATAATTAAGTATGTGACACATTCCTGCAGGTTTCGAATGCTGTGAACTGTTCCAAAACGCCTCCTCCCTCTCTCACCCCATCATATATCTGGATTGTATATACAGTGGTACCTCTACTTACGAACTTAATTTGTTCCGTGACCAGGTTCTTAAGTAGAAAAGTTTGTAAGAAGAAGCAATTTTTCCCATAGGAATCAATGTAAAAGCAAATAATGTGTGCAATTGGGGAAACCACGGGGAGAGTGGAGGCCCTGTTTCCTTCCAGGAGATTCCTAGAGAGGCCACGTGGAGGCTTCTCCCTGCCTTTTCCGGCCCTGTTTCCTCCCAGGAGATTCCTAGAGAGGCCCCATGGAGACTTCTACCTGCCTTTCCGGCCCTGTTTCCTACCAGGAAATTCAGAGAGGCCCCATGGAGGCTTCTACCTGCCTTTTCCAGCCCTGTTTCCTTCCAGGAGATTCCTAGAGAGGCCCATGGAGGCTTCTCCCCGCCTTTTCTGGGCCTGTTTCCTCCCAGGAGATTCCTAGAGAGGCCCCACGGAGGCTTCTCCCTGCCTTTTCCAGTTACAGTTTCGGAGGCTCAAGTTTGTAAGTGGAAAATGGTTCTTGAGAAGAGGCAAAAGAATCGTGAACACACGGTCCTTATCTAGAAAAGTTCGTAAATAGAGGTGTTCTTAGGTAGAGGTACCACTGTACCCGGAATGGCTAACCTTTTTGTTGCTGCGTGCTGAATGTCTGCATGTGTGCACCCACACCATAATGCAATGTGTGTGTGACCCCCTGTGACCCCATGCATGCGTGTGTGATTTCCCCAATGCTCCTCCATCCCCAATCTGAGGTTAGTTGGGGGGAAGATCAGAAGCAACGTGAGAAAATATTATTTTACTGAAAGAATAGTAGATATTTGGAACAAACTTCCAGCAGACGTGGTTGATAAATCCACAGTAACTGAATTCAAACATGCCTGGGATAAACATATATCCATCCTAGGATAAAATACAGGAAATAGTATAAGGGCAGACTAGGTGGACCATGAGGTTTTTTCTGCCATCAATCTTCTATGTTTCTATGAGACATTCGTTCAGTAAGTTTTGCCCCATTTTAAAACCTTTTCTTGCCACTGTTGTTAAGTGAATCATTGCAACTGTTTAAGTTAGTAATGTGGTTGTTCAATGAATCTGGCTTCCCCGTTGACTTTGCTTGTCAAAAAGTCACCAAAAGGTGATCACAATGACTTTGGCACACTGCAACCTTCATAATTATGAACCAATTGCCAAGCAGCTTAATATTGATCATGTGAGGAGGGTTGTAAGTGTGAAAAATTGCAGAGCCCTTGTAATTTTGGATATCACTGAACAATCTGTTGTAAGTTGAGGACTACTTGTGATTGATTTTGTCAAGGGTGCACTCTGACCTCAGCAAGGGTGGAATGAACCCGGCATCTATGGGTTGGTGCAAATATGGTAAGTACGAGCGTGGTCTTTCCTATATAATCCTTTCTCTCAGGGTCATCCTGCTTTGGGCAATGGGATAAATATATTCTTCCTAACTGAGGTGCCCTCTGTGTTTTTGTATTTGTTTGTTTGTTGATTTGATTTGATTTGATTTGATTTGATTGGATTGGATTGGATTGGATTGGATTGGATTGGATTGGATTGGATTGGATTTGAATGCCGCCCCTCTCCGTAGACTCAGGGCGGCTACAATATTTTATTTTTTCCCAATGAAATGAAAACAGCATACAGCAAATTAAAGTCATGGAACAGAAGTAGTAAAGTTTATAGTAAGGAAAGTGGCATGCCATCTTTTTTTAAAAAAACAAAACTTTGTTTAACAAAAAATATATTATACAGTAAATGCGACTGTTCACAATAAATCAATCACAACATGCAATTCATTTATTCACTTCAATACATCCTGCTTGGGCACCTTTAAGTTTTTCCAGTGCCTCAACACCACTTTGTATTTGTCATTCTCATTCTTCTCAGATGCTTTCCTTAGAACAACTCGCATAACTACAGCTGTTTCTGTTTCTTTGTCTTCTCCAAGAATGAGATCCAAGGTATCACCAACTTTTACCGTTAAACAACGGTCTGTCAAAAGTTACCTTCCCCGGCTTAATCCTACATTAAGGAGAACGATTACTGGACATATGTCTGCCAGATGTCAACATTTGTTTGGGAGAGGAAGGAAGAAAGGATGGGTGAATCCACCAGACCACAATATGGCCTGTATATAGTAAATGAAGATGCTGCCATTTACCAGACTTGTGCCGGTGGTAGAGTAGGGATTGCAAATAGGGGCAGAAAAGGTTATGCCTGTGTAGCATTGGGCCAGCTTGAAGACTAATTCCTAATGCCTCATTTCAGCCCTATGGAAGATCCCTCCGCCTGTAAAACTATTCAACATTAAAGCAATAACAATGAGGTGTATATGTGCCAACCAGGAAACAGACTCCACAAGAAGACTAGAACTAATCTTTAATCACTCAGGCTATACTGACCGAATTTTGAAACTCTGATTGTGTTTTCTTTCCTTCCTTCTTATACCCTACTGAGACAGGGAGGAATATACTGAGTTTCTTCCTACCTCTTTCTCCCAGGGCTCAACAAATGCTTCTGCGCTTTTTGTTTTTATAATGGCTTCTGAATATTTTCCCCAAGGCCATCTCCATGGCTGTTTATAGTAAGTCGGTACATGCTCCCTCTCTCTTTTTCTTTAAGAAACAATGCGGTTGTCCTTTTTTTTTTCTCCCAGTGCAGAAATTTCCAAAGAAACTGTAAATATAAAGATCTCATTTTAGATGTGGGTTTTTATAAAAGGATATTAATCTTGCTCCTATTTCTTAGAATGCGAGATTATTTCCATTTTAGGGATATTTCTCCACCTATCTTTAGATTCTAGTTTAAAAACATAGTATTCCCCTCCTGCCTCAACCCCCATTATCTTCCACTTCTTCAAATAAACATAGTTTGGATACACGTTGGGCTTAAGTCCCTATTCGCCTCTCTGGAAACCTGACCCAGTTAGATCAGATGCAGGATGACTTGAGATGTTTCCAGGACATTGACATACGTTATCATCAGTATTGGGTTCCCTACAGCAGTGTTTCCCAACCTTGGCAACTTGAAGATATTTGGACTTCAACTCCCAGAATTCTCCAGCCAGCGAATGCTGGCTGGGGAATTCTGGGAGTTGAAGTCCAAATATCTTCAAGTTGCCAAGGTTGGGAAACACTGCCTTACAGATACAGGACAGTCTGCGCACAGGTAGCTGATAGAAAATACTATGAGGTTCGCCCAGAAAGTAATGCACCACATTTTTTTCTTCAACAATTATTTATTGAACACAATGAAACTTACACAAAAGAAAGAATGATGTTTCTTCTACACACCCTATTTTTCCACATAATCTCCGTCCTGTTCTATGGCCTTCCTCCAGCGAGACACAAGGGCATGTATATCCTTGTTGTGGTCATGAAGACATTTCTGTATTGTGCAAATTACCTCTTCGTCATCCCCAAAATGTCTTTCGCGAATGGCATCCTTTAATCCCCAAACAAGTGGAAGACTGAGGGAGGGAGGTTAGGGATGTAGGGTGGATGGGGTAACACTGTCCAACCCTGTTTAGTGATATGTTCCGAAGTCCTCAAACTTGCGTGAGTACGAACATTATCATGTTGAATCAAACATTCAGTGGGTTGTTATGGCGCATAAGTCGCTGGAAGCACTTCTTGAGTTTAGTTAATGTCTTCACATTAGCTTCAGAATTAATGGTGCTGCCTCTTGGCATCACATCAATGAGTATGACACCCTCACAGTCTTAAAACACAGTGATCATGACCTTATGGGTGGAAGCAGTTGCTTTGAATTTTTTTTCTTCTGTGGAGATTGAAGATGACGCTCAAAATGGTGAACCCAGGTTTCATCACCTGTCACAATCCTGGACAGGAACATTTCCCCCCCAGCTTCAAAATGTTTCAGCAGCTCAGAAGAAATGTTTTTTCTGAGAGATTTGTGGTCCACCGTAAGCGCAGAACCCACCGTGCACACACTTTTCAGTAATCAAGAGCATGGAGGATTACATCCATACTTCCTTTGCTGATTGACAGCTTCAGCGCCAACTGCCAAGTCCTTATGCATCGGTCCTCACAAATGAGCACATCAGCAAGATGTGTCTTGTCAGGTGTGACAGCTGTCTGCCGTGATGCTACAAATCTTGGAGCTCTGCCAAACTGTCTTCTTATGGCCTCATCCTCTGTGCCCAGCAACTAATCGTACTTCTGTCGATTGCAGATTCTCCTGTAAACTGTACACAAACATTTGTGAATGTTCCCAACAGTTTCTTTCTCCACAGTGAGAAATTCAGTGACAACACACTACTTAGTAATGTACATCACTTACAGACGCCATTTCGAAACACTGTGGCAGCTACGCTATCTGTCTGAAGAAATGCAACATTCACACATGCACTCTTGACAATTCAAATAATATATATCTTAAGTTTCACATTCGTATCATTAGTGTAGGATGAGAAAAAAAATGTGGTGCATTATTTTCTGGGTGACATTCATATATAAGATCATAGTTGGTATAAACCAGAATTTTAAGGATGGATGGAAGGATGGATAAAGAGAAAAAAAGAAAGAAGGAAGGAAGGAAAGAAAGAAAGAAAGAAAGAAAGGATGCCAAACCAATGCCAAAGCGATTTCATTTTATTCTTCAACAAAGTGACTAAATTAGTAGACAAGCTAAATACTGTGGGCATAGCATACTTTCAGTAAGGCATTCAACAAAGTAGGCCACAACTTACTTCTTGGTAAGCTAGAAGAATGTGGGATAGACAGCATCATCACAAGATGGATTTGTAAGTGGTTGACAAATTGTACTCAATGAGTAGTTTTTAATGGTACTACTTCTACATGGAGGCAAGTAAGCTGTGGGGTACCACAAGGTTCTGACTTAGGCTCAGTACTCTTCAACATCTTCATAAATGACTTAGGGGAATTCATCAGATTTGCAGATGATATTAAGCTGGCAGGAATAGCCAATACTTCAGAAGAAAAGCCCAGGATCTAAAAATTGCACATGACACAACAGTGATCGGCCTCATTCAAGACAATGATGAATCCGCATACAGACGGGAGATTGAACAACTAACCAGAACAATCTAGAACTGAACATACTCAAAACCATAGAAATGGGGGTAGACTTTAGGAGAAACCCTTCCATTCTTCCACCTCTCATAATACTAGACAACACAGAAGTGACCTTCAAATTTCTAAGTTCTATCATATCTCAAGACTTAAAATGATCACCTAACATCAAAAACATCACCAAAAAAGCACAACAAAGAATGTTCTTTCTGCGCCAGCTCAAACTGCCCAAGGAGCTGCTGATCCAGTTCTACAGAGGAATCATTGAGTCTGTCATCTGCACCTCTATAAATGTCTGGTTTAGTTCTGCAACCCAACAAGACCGACACAGACTTCAGAGGATAATCAGAACTGCAGAAAAAAACAATTGCTGCCAACCTGCCTTCCACTGAGGACCTGTATACTGCATGAGTCAAAAAGAGGGCCGTGAAAATATTTACTGACCCCTCGCATCCTGGACATAAACTGTTTCAACTCCTATCCTCAAAACGTTGCTACAGAGCACTGCACACCAAGATAACTAGACGCAAGAACACTTTACTAAACAAATAATTCCCTCAACACAGTCAAACTTTTTACTAAGTCTGCACTTCTATTTCTACTAGTGAATGCAATGCCCTTCCCACCCCAACCCCCTGCACATGCACCTGTGGCCCCCTGCACATGCGCGTGTAACCCACTCTGCTTTGGCCTCCCATCCCCAAACAGAGCTGGGGGAAGCCTTGCGTGCCCAAACAGCGCTGGGTTGGAATCTCCAGAGATCTGGGAAGGCATGGGCCATAGAAAGTGAGGAGAAAGCACGTGCATGTCTGACGCGAAAATCAGCTGGTCAGCAGGAAGCATGTACACATGAACAGTGGAACTGAGCTGGTCAATGGCTCACATGCCTACAGAGAGGGTACCACATGCCAACTGTGGCACGTGTGCCGTAGGTTCGCCATCACGGGCATAAATAATAAATGTTTTCAGGATTTTTTGATGACATTGCAATTAAATTTGTAAATGACTATATTATATCATTAAAAAATGTATTGAATTCTAAATAGAATATAAATGTCAACATGGACCCAGTAGAGGATATTCTATGAAACTGTCTCAATGCAACAATTTTAGATAGGTTTCCAATCCTTTTACAAAATTGTAATATAGAAATAGTGTCCAAATTGAGTTAATTTGGGGGGGGGGGGTGTCAGATTTACTTTCAAAATAAAGTTACTTTGGACATCAAGGCACATTTTTACAATTTAGGTAGACACTCTTCTACAGAAGTGATCAAATATGCTTTTCCGAGAAAGAGGTGTAGAGGATGATTGATTGATTGATTGATTGATTGATTGATTGATTGATTGATCGATTGATCGATTGATCGATTGATCGATTGAGTGATTGAGTGATTGAGTGAGTGAGTGAGTGAGTGATTGAGTTATTTGTTTGTTTGTTTGTTTGACTTCTATGCTGCCCAATCTTGAAGGACTCAGTGTGGCTTACAATAATAATATAAATAGAAATACAAATAGATGCAGAACAATTAATTATTAAGCAGTCATAATCCCATACATACATACCATTCATACACTGTGGCCTTGTCAGCTGTTAGTTAGTTAACATCTATAAAACTAGTCTGAACTGAAAAACTTTAAACTGCAAAATTTCAAGATATCTAAGAAAATATGACTTAATAAAGAAGGAATTATAGGAGGATATTCAACTTTTAAAAGAAACCCTTTTCCAGAAACATTGAGTTTTACCATTTATTATTTTTTTAAAATATTTTATCAGTAATATATTATATTTTATCCATTTTTGGAGTGCGATATTCACTATAAATTTACTTTGCCATTTTCTCTTACTGAATTTCCCATTGTCACGTTATCTATTACTACATCTAAATTTGGCTTCCATTTATTCATACAATCATTAGCTTGTTTAGTTTATGGATCACAAGTAAATACTCCATTCTTTGTGTTAAAAGATTCAATCATTTCTCTAAGTATTCCCATTTTTTTGAACAATTCTTTCCATCCCATCTGAAAATATTGAAAAGGATCAGGTGAGTGAGACCACTGCAAAGTAAAAGCAGAAAAAGTTTTTATCTTTGTCTCATTAATAATCCAATCAGGAAAACTTTATAAATTATCATCGCTCCATTAGACCCAGTTTTTGTGCTTTCCTCTTCATAAAAAGAAACATTTAAGAATAAAAAAAGAAGGAAATAAACCTAGATTCTTTCCCCACCTTTACCCATGACTTTTGTGACACCGTTGTCTATTTTATGATCTCTTTTAAACTATTTTTATGTGAATCAATGCAAAAATATTGATGAAAACTTTCTGGAAGTTCGGCTCATCCATGGTGATAGGCCGACTAAAACAATGTGATCCAGTTAGGACAACTAAGTTAGGACAACTAAGCTTGTGATACAATTTAAATCCTGAAGCTGCCAACCCAGCTTATGTTTTGAGTTCTTGAATGTAGTCATTGTTCTGTTATTGGGACATGTGAAATTCATTCCTTCTTTATGCTGGTAATATAATGCCTTGTTTTCAATATTTATTGGACTCACTTAGAAGAATAGGCAAAAACGTGGCTATTCATTTTAGCTGCTATATTTCCTAAGCAAGACAATTTTAGTTTTCTGCATCTTGAAATGCCAACCAATGTAGTTTTCCAAATCTGTGAATAGTTATTTTAAATAGGTCTTATTATTATTTCTGAAGTAAATTCCTTTTTTTTTTTGCAATAATATTGAGCCCCGTTATTAGGTGCAAATGTTGCTTTTCTTCTTCTCTTATTAGATTCTATGTGTTTTCTTTATTGATCCAAAAATCTGTCATGGAGTCAGACTGCTATGATGTACTTTTTTGTTGTATTTTAATTGTCAGTGGTTCTAACAACATAAAAATGGGGGGGGGCACTTTTTCTTGTCTGGACAATATACCACATTGTTGTGATGAATATAAAATACTGTTATCTGGCTCCTATTATTTAGAAATGTGCTGTGTTCATGTGAAAAAAAATTCTGCAATTCCTCTTTTTCAGAATTGCAAGAATGAAAGGCCATTTTAAGTTGTCAAAAGCTTTTTCTGCATCAAGTTCATATGGCGTCACATGTGCAATTGGTGGGCTGCTGCCAGGACAGTGGGGAATGCAGTGGGATAGTGAAAAAGGAGCTCCACCCCAGAGCATCCAATTTGCACTGAAAGATGCTGAAAGAAAATGCAGGGCATCTTGCATAAGCCATGCCCATAGTGTGGTAGTAAAAATTTTGGTAGCCCATCACTGCTCATGTGTCTCTTCCAAGTGAATACAGTGTAATTGGGAGGTATCAATTCATTATTTGTGCAATATCGCTATAGAAATTGTACAGTGATCTGCACCTTGAGGTTCGACTACTGCAACGCTCTCTACATGGGGCTACCTTTGAAGAGTGTTCAGAAACTTCAGATCGTGCAGAATGCGGCCGTGAGAGCCATCATGGGGCTTCCAAGATCTGCCCACATTTCACCAACACTCTGTGGCCTGCAATGGCTGCCAATCAGTTTCCGGTCACAATTCAAAGTGTTGGTTATGACCTATAAAGCCCTACATGGCATCGGACCAGAATATCTCCAAGACCACCTCCTGCCACACGAATCCCAGCAGCTGATTAGGTCCCACAGAGTTGGCCTTCTCCGGGTCCCATCGACCAAACAATGTCAGCTGGCGGGACCCAGGGGAAGAGCCTTCTCTTGGTGGCCCCAGCACTCTGGAATCAACCCGCTCCAGAGATTCGAATAGCCCCCACCCTCCTCGCCTACCATAAAATCCTGAAGACTGACTTTTGTTGCGAGGCGTGGGGATAATTACCATCTTTCCCCCTTTTTAATTATGTTTTTGGCCTTGCTGTATGATAGATTAGGTTGAATGTGTATGACTGCATAGTTAGGGGTTTTATTATGTTATTAATGCCTTCTTAAATGGATTTCATTTTTTATTATTAGATTTGTAATGTATTGTATGACTGTTATGGTGGGAGCCACCCCGACTCTTCAGAGAAGGGCGGCATTCAAATCTAATAAGCTATAACTATAACTATTTATTTACTAATTAAATTTATATGCCACCCATCCCACCAATAAGGCAAGTCTGAGCAGCTTGCAAACAATAAAAAATGACTATAAAAACAATTAAACATTATATTTTAAAATTTGTACTGTAATCAACATTAGATAAGGAAAGAGTTAGACATGAAACTGGGCAGACTTGGATTATTTCCTTCTTTGTAAATCAAAGAGGCCATGATTTGCACAAAAAGCCTTCTGCTACCACGGGACATATACTAACTATGGGTCACTAAGTTGATTGCAACTACATCCAAAGTTTTCTGCACCACAGGAGCTCTCATTTTCTGCCTTTTGCCAGAGCGGTTGCCATCAATTGGTTGAAGCCTCCTTTCTGTGTGCAGAAACAACTATAAGTCAATCTACACTTTCCATGGGCATAACATTTGTCAGGGGCTGGTTTCTGCATATGTCATATGTTTAATAAACACTCTAGCTGGACTCTATGTTCTATGTCGCTTTTAACTGTGTTATTGTAAGTTTGGTACTGACGAGTACCAATACGAAGTGCTTGCATCTACTGCTACTGGTTTTTTAATTGCATTGTTTAAATTATTAAAGGGGACTAACTTTTTAAACTACAGTGGTACCTCATCTTACGAACGCCTCTTCTAACGAACTTTTCAAGATACGAACCCGGTGTTTAAGATTTTTTTGCCTCTTCTTCCGAACTATTTTCACATTACGAACCCAAGCCGCTGCTGCTGGGATGAAGGGGTTTCTTTTTTTCCCCTTTTTTGAAGAAAGAAAAGGGAGGGGTGGCTTGGAGGGGGAAAGAGATTAGAATTGCCCCCACCCTCCTTGCCTTTCGTAAGCTGCTTAAAACCCACCTCTGCCGTCAGGCATGGGGGAATTGAGACCCTCTTCCCCCTAGGCCTTTACAATTCTATGCATGGTATGTATGTATGTATGTATGTTTGGTTTTTTATATTAATGGGTTTTTAATTGTTTCTAACATCAGACTACTATTGTACACTGCTTTATTGTTGCTGTTAGCCGCCCCGAGTCTCCGGAGAGGGGCGGCATACAAATCAAATAAGTAAATAAATAAATAGATAGATAGATAGATAGATAGATAGATAAATAAATAAATATTAAAAAGTAGGAGAACAGTGTGCTTGCACAGGCACTGAAAGGGTGTTTTTTGAAGAAAGAAAAGGGAGGGGCGCCACCCTTTAGCCTAGCCTTGCTTCTTCCACCCGCCCCCTTTAGCTGCTCATCCCTGCCCTCTGTTCACCTCCCTTCTAAAGTTTGGGATTTTCCTGAAGGATTTGCACGCATTATTTGCTTTTACATTGATTCCTATGGGAAACATTGTTTCTTCTTACGAACTTTTCACCTTACGAACCTCTTCCTGGAACCAATTAAGTTCGTATCATGAGGTACCACTGTATATAATTAAGTTAATACATGCGAACTGCCCCCAATTGGCTGCTCTTTAAGGATCAATTCCCATAATCCACAGACAGGAGGAGGAAGGTTGATATACAGGGGAAGATGAATGATCATCATTTATAGCTTTATGTAGGTGTGGGTGGCTTATTTTTTACATCCTGCACCCATTAGAACATTCTGCTTTCAATTCTGCACAAATGTATTTTGCAGCAATTCACCAGGAGGGCTTAATACCTTTTGGTTTAATAGCTCCTATCCTTTGCTATAATTTAGTCAGCCTGGGTATATGTTCTATTGTCCTTTCTTACTTCCTTGTAGTAAAACAGCAGCAGAGTGCAGTGTAGCTTTAGGGGATTTCTATCCCCCATCGCATTCCCAGCAGAAGGAATGATACAAATTTGCAAGGCTACAAGGATAAAGGGCTCCCAGGCCATCCTTGTTCTTTAGAATCAAAAAAGTGAGAGCTTTTTTAATTTATTTATCATTTATTTAACTTTTGGTTATGGTCATAGATAAACTTTAAAAATTAAAACATTAAAAAAAGTGGAGCAGAACAGAACAAGATATAATCGTATGGGGTCCTTGGTACTCTGTGAGCTTGGTGGTTTTCTTGCAGATGATTCATTATCAAACTGGGCAACTTCATCAGTGCTAATAAAAAAATGGAGAATGCTCTCAATTTATATTCTAGTAGCTTGCCCTGTCAGTATTGGTGGGAGCAGTCTTAAAGTTTCTTTGCTGGGGTATTTACTCTTTCATTTGTTTGACAGTTCCTTGATTGAGTCATTGTTCAAGTCTTAATTGTTAGTACAGTGTTCCCTCGATTTTCGTGGGTTCAAACTTCGCGAAGAGCCTATACCACGGTTTTTTAAAAAATATTAATTAAAAAATACTTCACATTTTTCCCCTATACCACGGTTTTTTCCACCCAATGACATCATATGTCATCGCCAAACTAATAATTTTTGCAAATAAATAACAAAAAAAAACAATTATTCTTAATAAAGAATTATGTTTATAAATATCAGGATCACTAAGTGTCTTATTCAGTGGTGAGTACCAGTAATAATGGTGAGTAAATGGTTGTTAAGGGAATGGGAAATGGTAATTTAGGGGTTTAAAGTGTTAAGGGAAGGCTGGTGATACTGTTCATAGCCAAAAATGGTGTACAGTGATCCCCCGCTCGTTGCGAGGGTTCCGTTCCAGAAGCCCCCGCAACGAGCGGGTTTTCGCGAAGTAGCGATGCGGAAGTAAAAACACCGTCTGCGCATGTGCAGACGGTGTTTTTACTCCCACAGCGCTAGCGAGGAGCCGAAGATTGGGGGCGGCGCGGCTGTTTGCCGCCGGCATGGGGGGCTTCCTAGCAGCCCCCCAAACCCGGGTTGGGGGTCCGGGGGGCGCTGTCTCTCGGCGCTTTCGTGCTGAGTCCGGGAGCGAACTCGCTCCCCGACTCAGCTGGAAAGCGCCGAGAGACAGCGTGGACAGGCCCGTTCCTTGGCGCTGTCTCTCGGGGCTTTCGTGCTGAGTCCGGGAGCGAACTCGCTCCCCGACTCAGCTGGAAAGCGCCGAGAGACAGCGTGGACAGGCCCGTTCCTTGGCGCTGTCTCTCGGGGCTTTCGTGCTGAGTCCGGGAGCGAACTCGCTCCCCGACTCAGCTGGAAAGCGCCGAGAGACAGCGTGGACAGGCCCGTTCCTTGGCGCTGTCTCTCGGGGCTTTCGTGCTGAGTCCGGGAGCGAACTCGCTCCCCGACTCAGCTGGAAAGCGCCGAGAGACAGCGTGGACAGGCCCGTTCTTTGGCATTGTCTCTCGGGGCTTTCGTGCTGAGTCCGGGAGCGAACTCGCTCCCCGACTCAGCTGGAAAGCGCCGAGAGACAGCGTGGACAGGCCCGTTCCTTGGCGCTGTCTCTCGGGGCTTTCGTGCTGAGTCCGGGAGCGAACTCGCTCACGGACTCGGCTCGAAAGCGGCGAGAGACAGCGTGGACAGGCCCGTTCCTTGGCGCTGTCTCTCGGCGCTTTCGAGCCGAGTCCGGGAGCGAACTCGCTCACGGACTCGGCTCGAAAGCGCCGAGAGACAGCGTGGACAGGCCCGTTCCTTGGCGCTGTCTCTCGCCGCCTTCGAGCCGAGTCCGGGAGCGAACTCGCTCACGGACTCGGCTCGAAAGCGCCGAGAGAGAGCATGGACATCGCCCGTATCTAGAAGAAGTTGCCACCCGAGCGCTCTTGCCCGGCGGGAGGCGAAGCATATGGGTGGGGGGGCTGTCAGGACACCCTCCCACCCCAGCACTTTGCATCCCGCCGGCAAAGAGCAATAAGGCAGCAGCTTCTGCCGGACACGGGCAATGGGCGGGACAGAGAAGCGGGAAGAATCAGGAGGTTCCTTTGGTGGCTGGAGGCTGCCTGGCACCCGCTGCAGCCAAAACAACAAAGCCAGGCAGCCCCCAGCTGCCAAAGGAGCCTCCTGATTCTCCCCGCTTCTCTGTCCCGCCCATTGCCCATGTCCGGCAGAAGCTGCCTCCCGTGCCGATGTTCCCCGCCAAGCCCAGTTCGGCTTCCCTGGCTGCTTGGCCGGGGGGGGGGGGGCTCGGCCAAAAGGGGCTGGAGACGCAGCGATTTGCCTCCCGCCCCTCGCCCCTGTGCCACCGGCACGTCATCTTCCCTCCCAGACAAAAAGGCCGGCCTTTGGGGATGAAGGGGTGTGTTCAGCTCTGCGTCTCCAGCTCCTTTCGGCCGAGCCCCCCCCCCCGGCCAAGCAGCCAGGGAATCCGAGCCAGGCTTGGCAGGGAACATCGGCACGGGAGACAGGAGACGATCGGGCGACCGGAGCAGCAGCCAGGGAAGCCAAGCCGCGGGCGGGACCAGGTGGGGGCTGGAATTTCTCCGCCAGGGCGAAGGGCGGGCGAGCGGGTGCTGGGGAGGGCTTCTCGCCCTCCCGACAGCAAGAGGGGGGAGCGAACGGCGTGGGCAGGCGAAGGGCGGGCGAGCGGCAGCGAGGAGTTTGCGTGGGCGGTGGGGAAACTCCTCGCTGACGCCAGCAAGAGGGGGAAGACCCAGGGAAGCCGCTGCCATCTACGCATGCGTGCCCGGCACGCATGCGTAGATGGTATTTTTGACTTCCGGGTTGAAAAATAGCGAAGTACCCTGTTCGCAATGGTTGGGGACGCAATAAACGGGGGATCACTGTATTTACTTCCGCATCTCTACTTCGCAGAAATTCGACTTTCGAGGGCGGTCTCGGAATGCATCCCCCGTGAAAATCGAGGGGGATGTTAACCTTTGCTCATCTGGATGCTGATTGCTGGTGAGGAAATGTTTTGCTCTTTTTGTTTCCTTTTGGCTTGTTGATTAAGTCTTTTGAATGGTATGTAGATGTTGTTTATGTCTATATGTCTGCTGATGATCAGATTGTCAGTTTTAGTCTTATGGACTGGGTTGTGGGGTAGTGGTGTCTGAATGTTCAACAAAAGGTTCCACTTTCAAGTTTTAAATTATTTGGGATCGATAGGCAGAAACACAAATTTTAAAAAATGAGGAAAATAATGAAGCAGTGACTTCGTCTACTTCCTGGGAATTCCAAGCATTATTGACCTCACACATTGAATGGCTATCAGGCGGGGTAGGATCAAGGAAATTCCATTTTACCTGGGAATCTTTTCTGCTGGAACAAATGCATGGTATTGCACTGCTGGAGTTAGTAATAAGATATAATATCATTCAGAATTCTTACAACTGTCTGGCCACTTGCTGGCAATTCTAGTAATTGTCAGATGGTTGGAATAAACACATGTCCATCATCTGACAAAAATAAATAAAACATAAAAATAATAATTAAAAAATAATAAATTAAAAACTAAACAAAAAACTCCCCAAAACTCAAAGGGCAGATTTTTTTCTGGATCACTAGGTCTTTTTCTGGCATCAGTTTTCTGTGTTTCTTTGATACTTTGCAAAGCATAGAGAATACCATTTGCTTACACTGGAATATAAATGTTACAACAAACGAGAACTAGAACAATTAGCCTTAGTTCTCTAATCCATTATAGATTACTAACCAATTTTCTTTCCACGTCACAAGTACTCATTAATCCCGTAATAAAAACCAGTGCCATAGAGATAAGATGGGTGCTAAGTTAAATCTCACCTCCTCCATAATACATAGCACAAAGGAGACTTGAGAGCATTCTCGCTTCTTGTCTGTCTCTCTGTGAAAATAATCTCCTTATGTTTCCCATTGTCTTTTTTTTTGTCCCCAGTATCAAATTAAAACTATCTTGAGACAAAAAAAATGACATTGGTCCAAAATTGGAACCGAGAAGGAAATCAGGTCTTTGCTGGCATATGTACTGTTGAATTTGTGTCTGTGTGTGTGTGTTTATTAAGGACAGGTGTTTGCCTTTTGGTTCAGTAAATTCCAGATCAAACCGTTGTCTTTAACTAAATAAAAAATAAATACAAGGACAAAGTTCAGAACAAAACTGTTCTGCCATTAACCTTGGACTTAATCATCTGTGCATTGTTTTGATGTGGTTACTTTAATATGCTCCATGTTTAAAAGGGTCAGGGTAGAGCTACATACCTTTTTTTGATCTTGGCTGAACCCCTTCTGTTCTTCATCGCTTTTAATGTCATATTCTCTCGTTAAAGTAGCCGAGCCTCCTTTTGGACAGCAAAATTGGGTACAGATGGATGACTAACACTAAACTGGTTTCCTTTGAACATCACTGCAGCTGCAGCTGGGAGAATTTCTCCAAAAGATAGGGAGACTTCTTTGAGCATTATGATTAAGGTTAAATCAGCTTAACAACAGCAAATGTTGCAGCAACAAAAGAGGTCATGGTTCAGTTGCAGATGCCTCTCTTTGAGTAGTTTTTGAACCCCGAACAAGGAAAGAAGGGCTGCTGGCTTTGAAAAAGTGAAGCAGTATAAGCAAAGACATGAAACCAGTTGTGTTTTCACTGCCTCCTATGTTATTTTCAAATGCAATCAGTGAGAAACTGTTTCAAAAGATGATAGGATAGAAACTTCATATATACTGCTTAAAAAAATAAAGGGAACACTTAAACAACAGAATATGACTCCAAGTAAACCAAACTTCTGTGAAATCAAACTGTTTGATTAAATTTAGGAAGCAACACTGATTGACAATCAATTTCATTTTGTTGTCAGCACATTCAACTTTGTACAGAACAAAGTATTCAATGAGAATACTATTTCATTCATTCAGATCTAGGATGTGTTATTTGAGTGTTCCCTTTATTTTTTTGAGCAGTATATTTTGTGCCCACTTTTATGAAAATAGCTTTTGTTAGCCTTTGGGAAGAGCTGTGGAAGAACAGTGATTCTATTCATGTTTTGGACTATTGTTTTATATGTTGCCTTATAATGTGAGTAGAGAACCATTAACTCTCAGTCTCCATGGTATCCGTTCCTTGGGGTCATCTGAGACCGATCTCTTGGAGAGAAGGAAGGACGTGCTGATTGTTCTGGACATTACTACCTCAAAATGGTATATCTTGAAGTTCTCAGAAACTCACCTCTGAGCTAGGGAGTCCTTGGGGAGTGGGATGGGATGGGACCTGGAATGTTTTGATAGAACACCAGAACAATGTGAGGTGATGCTTCTCCTTGCCAGTTTGATGAGAAAAGTGGAATCGAAACTTAAAGGGCAGAGAGTGACTATGTGGGTGCAGTCAATTGGTGAATCAATGTAGGTCATGAGAAATTGAGACCACTGCACCCTTCATCCTTGATTCGCAGCCCCAATTTAACATGCTCCATGGATCCTTAAAAACTTTGAGATTGATAATACTGGTCAACACAAAAAAATCATCAGCAAAGATAATATGTCGGTTTTATGGAGTTTGATGTGCTGATTCCAAAAATATGCTTAGTTTTGCTCCATCCCATAGAGTTTCCGATATAGAAGCATTTTTGTTATTACGTTATTTCTACATTTTCAATGTATATGATAATTACTGTTTTATTAATGTCGCCAGTATATTTCCTATACCTTATTATTATAATAATAATGCTGCTGCTCCGTGGAAACTATACCTGCTACAGAAAAACTATATTCGTTTTTGAAATCAGAACAAAAAAATGATTCAGAAAAGTACAAAATCAACTGCGATGATTTAAAAAAAAAATTCTGTAGACCTGTGTAATGGAACTTGACTAACCAATGATCGGAACTATAACAAGCACAATGCCAAATGCCAAAAATCAAGGGTTCTTCCCTCTTTCTTGCCTCTCTCCATCTACTGGAGGAGGATATGTTTCCGAGAGGCAATGGGAAAGGAAATGCAGAAAAGCCACATAAAGATTTAAAAGGGGTTTAGAAAAATATTATCATTCTTAATGTTTGTCGGCATGTGGCAATTTTCTTTGAACCAGAGTTTGTTTAAATTCCTTCTTTCTTTGAAGGCTTAATATTTCCTTTCATAAAGATTATGGAAGCCGCCTTGGATAATTTAGGATTTAGCAGGGCTATTTGATTCTGGCATGTGCATGGAATTGATTTCCAACCTTTGGTAGGTGAAAAGTATATTTTGGTTTTTTTTTAAAAAACCCACACCACACAATCAAAATGTAGGGATCTTTCTCTAAGCTCCTGTCATGGACTGCTGAGAAGTTATTATCGCCTTTTTTTTCTTCTTCTCTATCTTGTTTTTTTTTTTTTTTTGACTTATTTAGGTTCAGATTGTGCCCTGATTCGTATTCTTATAAATGGCAGAAAGCCATGGCTTCCCGGAACACAAGGTTAGCAGTGTCTGAGTTAACATTTATGAAAACATATCACTTGCAAGTTTTTTATTTTTTCGTGGAAAACGATGATAGAAGAGACCACAACCAATCTGCTTCTACAATAAGAAGCATAAGGCTCAGGTTTTTTACTTTTTCGATCATTCCGGTCTGTTGTGGTTTGCTCTGGCCCAGCTCCTGCCCCAAGGACGGTGGATGTGGGGGAGACATCCACATGCTGCAGGCCTGTTTTGCCCCCGGTGGAATCTGCTGATGAAGGCTCCTCTGACCAAGAAGACATGAGTGACAGGGAGGAGGAGAGTGTGGCAGGCAGCTCAGAAGGAGATCAATTATCTAGCTCCTCCTTGGATTCAGAACAAGAGTTAATGATACAGCCAGGCATGCGGAGAGTGATGTATAGGCAGCAACAACTGAGAGATTATTATCAAAGAAAATGAGGCCACCTGTGGTTGGGTGGGGCTGTGGTAATTAGTGAGGCTGTTATAAATAGCAGCCTGTGGGTTTGGCCATTGTGGAGGATTATCTGATCGTCGTGTTTCGTGACTGCTTTACTGACTTTGACTTTTTGTGTGCTGATTTTTCCCCGCTTTGAAACTAAACCAGAGCAAAGTGTGTTTCACTTTGTGAAAGAAGAAGGACTGTGAATTGCCTCACAGCTGCAAGCTAAGTATCACAGAACTAATAAGGGACTTGTCTAAATTACCAGTTTGTTTGGAGACGAGTGCTCTTTGCTATACCAAAAGAGGGTTTAGTCTAAGTGAATTTTCATTATAAAGAACATTGTTTTGAATTTTCAAACGTGTGTGTGTCTGAAATTTGTACCTGTGAATTTTTGGGAGGATTCTACCAGAGAGCCCGACAGAACACGGTCTAAGTGATCTCATGAGGGGATCATGAGTGAACCCTGCCGACTTTCCTTTTGCTAGAAAAGTGGGGGGGGGGGGAGAAGGAACCCACTGAATATTTATTTCTTGGATTTAACCGATCAAATTTATATGCTGCCACAACCACAAGACTTTTGCAGGCACTAAAATAGCAGAGAAATAAGGCAATTAAAGCCAGCCCAATGCATAATGCCATATGTCCAAAGCCCTCTAGTTAATTAATGTCCTCTGAAGTTCATTCCAGAGTGCTGTCCCATCACCAAAAGAGAACCTCCAGGCTGTGGCCCCATGGTATCCCAGAAAGAGGGACAACCAGCTGTTTTTCCTCATAAGACGGGGGTGTCAAACTCAATTTCATTGAGGGACACATCAGGATTCTGTTTGACCTCAAGGGTTGGGATGGGTGGGGTCAGGGTGGGTGTGATTGACATCACTCATGTCAGGGGTGTCTATGGTGGCCAAGCACTCTTGTAGTACTCCATTTTCAGCTATGTTGGCCTCCTACCACCTTCTGCCAATGAAAACGGAGCTTGGTGGGGGAGCACCGCCCCAAGTTCTGTTTTCACTGGCAGAGGATTGCAGGAGGCTGTCGCAGCCAAGCTCCATTTTCACTGGCAGAGCATTGCAGGTCAGTCCTTTGCTGTTTCTAGGGTGGGATTCAATTTTTTTAAACT
The DNA here is from genome assembly GCF_031021105.1 of Erythrolamprus reginae. Lineage (NCBI taxonomy): Eukaryota > Metazoa > Chordata > Lepidosauria > Squamata > Dipsadidae > Erythrolamprus > Erythrolamprus reginae. Next base: position 167,170,469 of record NC_091951.1, on the reverse strand, counting down.
ACCAGTTTTGTGGGCATGGCTTGGTGGGTGTCACTTGGTGGGCGTGGTAGCGGAAGGATACTGTAAAATCTCCATTCCTTCCTCACTCCAGGGAAAGGTTACTACAAACCCCCCATTTTCTCCCGATCAGCTCAGGAGGCAGAGAATAGATGGGGGCAGGGCCAGCCAGAGGTGGTATTTACCAGTTCTCCTAACTACTCAAAATGTCCACTATCGGTTCTCCGAACTACTCAAAATTACCACTATCGGTTCTCCAGAATGGGTCAGAATCTGCTGAAATCCCCCCAGGCCAGATCCAACACTACACAGGCCAGATCTGGGCCTTGAGTTTGACACCCCTGATATAAGATCATGGTGGTCATGTCAACTCTAATAGAGAGAAGCAGTTCTGCCGATAACCAGGTATAAAATCATAATGGTTTTTATGGGTTAACCCAGAAGTATACATTGCCCTTAGATGCTCCTGATTAGCCAATGCAGGATCCATTGACTAGATATACAGATAATCCTTGATTTACAACCACTCATTTAGTGACCAAAGTTACAATGGCACTGAAAAAAGTGACTTATGATCATTTTCCACGCTTACGATCATTGCAGCATGTGATCAAAATTCGGACGCTTGGCAATGGGCTCATATTTATGACAGTTGCAAGTGTCCTGGGGTCATGTGATCACCTTTTGAGAACTTTTGACAAGTCAACGGGGAAGCCAGATTCAGTTAATTATCATATTACTGACTTCATGGTAGTGATTCTTCTTAACAACTGAGGCGAGAAAGGTCATAACATGGGTCAACTTAACAACTACCTCGCTTAGCAACAGAAAGGTTGGGCTCAATTGTGGTCGCAAGTCAAGGACTACCTGCAATGTGTGCTAATGGACTCATGAACACTTGAGTCACTGCTGGAAATGTCTGGTTGATCTTTAAAGGCAGCCCTAGATAGAACTTGGGCCAATAGTTTCACCACCATAGTTTAACCATAGTTGGTTTCTCTCATCCCAAGTGGGGCCACATCTTAGTTTAATTGTACTCACGGTGTCATTCTATATAGATTTGCTTGGAAGTAAATATCAATGACATTTGCAGGTTTTACTTGGTCATAAAACTCAGTGACTTTCATGCCGATTTACTTGATCGTAAAATTGATTGGCAGTGTTGTACTTCCCAGAGAGCAGGTGTAGATTAGTAAACCGTTGGGAGTTATTGTGCAAACGGAGCCTTAATAGACAGGAATTCTCAGCAGTCTGATGAAGCCTGATGGAAAAAATGCCCTTATAAAGGATGTTGGAGTGCCAGTAATAGCTTTCAGCTGGGGGCTTCCATAGGATAGCTGTTGTTATTTTTAATTGATTCCCTCTCCCTTCTTGTGTATTAGACTCAGCCTAAGCATTGTTCCAAATTCTGCAGTTTAATGTTCATAGTTCTTCACTGGTTCCTACTGGTTTCTACTAGATCTTCTTTCCAAAAGAGTTGCAGTCATAAAAATATGGAAACTGCAATATAAGTTAAAATAGTTTCCTATGTTGTAGAAAGTCAAGTCGGAAACAGTTGGACTTTGCTCACACTTTGCATTTAATTTTTCTCTTAAAATCCATTGTCATTTTCAAGACTTTACTTGCAAGGGAACTCGATTAATGCCCCATCTGACCCATGTCTGGAACTCTGTGTGGATCTAGTGCACCAGTTCATCTTCCTCCAACTCGTTGTCATATATTCAAGGACTTCGGTCATCCAGCCGCACTTCCGGTGTGTACAATGGACTGCTCCAGTCTTTTGCATATTTGCTGCTGAGTTATCCAATGATTCGGTGGCCCAAGCTTTTTCTATGACATCCTTGAAAGTTGCCCCCCATCTGATCAGCAGCTTCTTTTGTAGATCCTTCATTCCTAGATGATCCAATATTTCATCATTTTCTCTGGGTTTATGAGTTTGCATTTATTTACTTGAGTTTACTTGAGTTTGCCGATTCTGTGGGGATTTACTGCCTGCAATGAAGTATGAGGTCAGAGGCGGTCCTGTAAATGGTCTGGCCAATCAGCGCAGCTACACAAGTCCATGCTACATACAGACGTGTGCAGGGGTGGGCAGGAAGTGGAATAACATGGAACACTGTTCCACCAGTGGAAATGGAGCTGTGCGCACACCCTGCACACGAGATTCAGCTTCTGTGCATGTGCAGCAGCCGAATCTTGCCATCCCAGCCAGCCCAGAGAGAGCCCCGCTCATCTGGCAGGTGTCGGGCACCTCTGCCGCCGCTGCTGCTGCTGCTGCCGCCAATGTGACCAGCCAGAGCTGTGGGGCTGGGTCCTGCAAGGAGCAGCAGTCAGTCCTGCCCAGGAGCCACCAGCAAGAAGAAATCCTCCAGGAAGGAGAGCAGCTCATCGGGGAGACTCTGGCAAGCGGGCGACAGGGGCAATGGGGGAGCGTCGTCTCCCTGACGAGCTGCTCTCCTTCCTGGAGGATTTCTTCCCACTGGCAGCTCCTGCCTGGGACTGACTGCCGCCGCCGTGGCCCAAAGCGGTTCTAGCCGGGAGCCACCAGCGGGAAAAAATCCTCCAGGAAGGAGAATCACCCTGATGAGCTGCTCTCCTTCCTGGAGGATTTCTTCCCTCTGGTGGCTCCCGGGTGGGACTACTTCGGGCCACAACTCTGTGCATGCACAGGAAGCTGAAGGGTGGGTGGGTGCGCATGAATGCACCCCCCCCCCCACTGGAGCGTTCCAGTAGGGCCACAAATGGCTGCCCTTTACTGGATGTATGTAACAACATTTGTTCTATCTACCAGCCTGGGAAGGAATTTTATAATGGTCTGATTGATTTGGGTCAACGTTAATCAAAACCAGTTAAAAATATATTAATTAGCAAACTGCTGTATACAGTTCTTTGCTAGGATTTTGCTGGCAAGGTGGAAGTAAAAGAGGAGTGGGAACTGCATTGATCCCGACTTTCCTTGGTTGTTATTTGTTTTGTTTTTTTTAAAAAATATTATAGTATATTGAAATTAACTTCCTCTCGGTGAAACCATCTGCAAGGCTGGCATAAATTAGTAGCTGATTGAGGAAAGAGGACTGTGGGAAGATAGGTTCTTGATCTGACACATGCTCACAGCTCTTTCTCCAGCGGGGGTCTTTTGCCCTGTTGGGCATTGAAATTCTGGTACCGGAAAAAATCACTCTCAGAAGTTTCCCAGTGGTGGCTGAAACAGGCTTCCAAAGGCTTTGGTGACTGATATTCCCTTTCTAGTGTTGGGGGGAAATACAAATAAATAAATACACAAATAAATACACAAGTAAGTAAGTAAGTAAATAAATAAGTAAACAAACAAACAAATAAATAAATTCCCTGGGAAACATTTCTAGAGGCAAAAGATTAAAACTCTAAATGACTATTGTAGTTTTTGCCTGGACAAAGCAAGCCCTTTTAATGTATTCATTGCATAACCAAAAAAGAGCAACAATGCCAATTATTGTATGCGGAACAAAATATGTGGAGAATATTTGGATTTCATTTTTTACAGATTTAGACATAAAATTAAGAAAAAGAAGGGGAAAAGAATACAGAATAACAGAATTGGAAGGGACCTTGGAGGTCTTCTAGTCCAACCCTTGTTCAAACAGGAGACCCTATAACAGGGATGGCAAACCTTTTTTCTCCTAGGGTGCCGAAAGAGCATGCGTGCGCGCTATTACAGCATGAGAGAGCACATTGGCCCACACCCATAACTGAGTGCCCTCTGGTGGCCAGAAACTGTCTGTTTCCCAACTTCTGGTGAGCCAGTAGGCGCGTGTTTTGCCCTCTCCAGGCTCCAAAGGCTTCCCTGGGGCCAGGGGAGGGTTAAAATGCCCTCCCCATCACCCCAAGCTCTCTGAAAGCCAAAAGCGCCCTCCCAGAGCCTCTGTGCAAGCCAAAAATCAGCTGGCCTGCACACACATGCATATTGGAGCTAGGGCAACAGCTTGCGTGCCAGCATATATGGCTCTGCATGCCACCTGTGGCACCCGTGCCATAGGATTGCCATCACTGCCCTATAACATTCCGAACAAATGGCTGTCCAGTCTTTTTAAAAACTTCCAGTGATGGAGCACCCATAGTTTCTGAAAGCAAACATTTCCACTGGTTAATTGTTCTCACTGTTTGGACGTTTCTCCTTAGTTCTAGGTTAGTTCTCTCCTTGATTAATTTCCATCCATTTCTTCTTGTTCTGCCTTCAGGTGCTTTGGAAAATACGTTGACCCCCCCCCTCTTCTTTGTGGCAGCTCCTTAGCTATTGGAAGACTGCTATCAGAAGGTGCAGTGGTGCAGTGGTTAGAATGCAGTACTGCAGGCTACTTCTGCTGACTGCTGGCTGCCTGCAATTGGGCAGATTGAATCTCATCAGACTGAAGGTTGGCTCAGCCTTCCACCCTTCCGAGGTTGGTAAAATGAGGACCCAAATTGTTGGGGGTAATATTCTGACTTTGTAAACCATTTACAGAGGGCTGTAAAAGCACTGTGAAGCAATGTACAAGTCTAAGCGCTATTGCTTTTGCTATCATGTCTCCCCTGGGCCTTTTTTTCATTTCACTTTCATTTCATTCACATAGACCTACTCAATTCCTACAACTGTTTATGATATGCTTGAGCCTCCAGTCCTAATAGAAAACAAAACAGGGAAGGGAATTCTCTGTGTCCTATACGAATCCTATTTTGCTTACTTCACTTGCTTTCACTCTTTCTCCCAAGGAAGACAGATGGGATTCCTCCTCTGATTCATCTCTTCTACATTCCAGAGAAAAATCAACCTGAAAAGGGGGGAGGAGAGAATGGAGGCTTCAGAGCCCTTAGATTCAAATCTCTAACTCCTCCCCACCACTATTTACTATGATGTCCGCTAGCATTCATGTTCACTGCTCAAAAATGTGCCTTTATTGAGGAAAGATGCCTCCATTAAAGATCAAATACTTGGGGTTGTTGTTTTAGTGTTGGGATGGTTAGAGTATGCATAAAACTAGAGCTAAGTAGAGTCAGATTTAAGCCTGCACACTTAGCCATGATTGTCTACTGGCTGAGTTTAGGAATCAAGGGTCCTCAAACTTGGCAACTTTAAGACTTGTGGACTTCAACTCCCAGAATTCTCCAGCCAGCTATGTCTAAAAGTTGCCAAGTTTGAAGACCTCTGGTCTAGGTTAAACCTCCCCCCCCAAAAAAAAATTGATCTCAAACAGTTGTTTTCTAGAAAGTAAAATTAAAGGAGAGAGTAGCAGGTACAGCAGTCTGAGCTATGTGAAAGGCAGAACACGAATCTTACAAAGCCACATGAGAAACAGCTGCATTAAAATATATATATATACAACATAAGTAAATTTGGATCAGGTGGCTTTTTCAACGCTTTAACTAGCAAAACCTGAATTGGGTAAGAGACACTGACCTAGAGTGGATTTGGAGAGATCTATCCTTGATCTTTCTTCAGGGTATTAAAAAGTTAGCTCTGTCTTTCCCACTGGGGCCAAAAGTCCCAGGGACCCCTGAATGGATCTGCTTGATCTCAGGGACGGGCTGAGAAGCGGAGGCAGCTGATCTCTGTGAGGGACTCTCTCCATGAGCCACGGTCGACCAGATGAAACTAGAAGAAGTATTTGCTAAGGTCAATAGCTTTTGAAGTACTCCTCCCGGTGCCATTTGGCTCAGGCCTTCTGGAAATTCTTAACAAGCAGTCATTGGCTGCAGATAAAACACAGAGAAACAAGAACCAGACACTGACTCTTGATATTTTAGGAGTAGTAAAAGGAGTAGAGGAAGATGACCTCAAGGGAACTTGCCTGGGAGTTAAGGAAGGTCATATGAGGTCTTTCCGAATACTTTTGCACAAATGTATACCCAACCATTAGAAACAAAGCTTACATTAAAAAAACAAAACAAATAAAGATGCACTTCACCAACTCGCCGTTCCCACACTGGGTAGTCCTTAATTACACAAGCCAATCATCTGACTTGGAATACTGCAAATTCCATAGTGTTCTTTTACCATATATAACAATATATAGAACAATCTACACATATATATATGTATGTAGGGCAAAAAAGGAGCTGTGATGTTCCTTCAATATACCAGGGTGATTCAACACAAAATGTAACCCTTCCCTGGTACAGAGCTGAAAGGATTGGATACTGTAGCCTAGATGTTAATTCTCTGCCTTACAAGGCAAAGGTTGCAGGTTCGAGTCCCAGTGAGGGTATGGCTAGCTGATGAAGCCAAAATAAGGCCGAAATAGATGTATCCTAGTCTCCCTTAATTTTCAAATTCAGCAAAAACATGTGACATATACATATATATATAACTTTAACGTTTTGGGGAACTCGAGGGCTTGCTTGCACAAAAGACTAGAAGTAGCTTCCTATTTTATTTCCCCAATTAAAAACATCCTTCCTATGAACGTAGTTCAAATCCAGCAGAGTCCTGCAAAAAGAAGAGTCTTGCATTTGGACAGAAAAAAGGGAGGTGTGTCGGGTGATGGTAGGGACACCTGACTTAGCAGTGAACAGGTGGAAAGGACCCATGCATTCCAATAGTGCATCAGCTTGAACCACAGTAAGCAGGGAGTCTCAACAGCTAAAGAGGCCAATAGAACTTTGAGTTAAATCAAAAGAAGTCATCTACATTACGATACAGATAGATACAGATTAACAGAGTTGGAAGGGATCTTGTAGGTCATCTAGTCCATCCTGCCACTGAAACAAACCCTACACAAATTCTGACAGATGGGGGTCCAGTCTTCTCTTGAAAGCTTCCACTGATGAAGCTCCAAAAACCTCTGAAGGCATAGCTGTTCCATTGGTTGATTGCACTCACTGTCCGAAAATGTCTTCTTGTTTTCAGGTTGAATTTCTCATTCAGTTTCCATCCATTATTCCTCATCTGGCCTTCAGGTGCTTTGGAAAATAGCTTGATCCTCTTCTCTGTGGCAGCCCCTCAAATATTGGAACATTGCTATCATGTCTCCCCTGGACATTCTCTTCACTAGACTAGCCATGCCCAGTTCCTGCAACTGTTCATAATATATTTTAGCCTCCAGTCCCCTAATCATCCTGGTTGCTCTTCTCTGCACTCTTTCTAGAGTCTCAACATCTTTTTTATAGTGTCCAATTGCCTTTTGAAAAAACACCTTTGAGACAACTATGACATGAATGACTCCGAATCTCCATAGACCTCAATAGAAATTCTGCATTTGGGCCAACAGGGGATAATGGTTTCATTATCCCCTGTTCTACTTAGATCCAACTGGAGTAGTGTATCTGGTTCTGGGGAATAGCATTTCGAAGGAGACATTGAGAAGCTGAAGCTGATCCTGAGAAGATCTCCCAAAATGATAAAGTGAATGGAAAACAGCCCCAGTTGTGAACAGCTAAGAATGTTTAAGCTTGCAAAACATGAGACTGAGAAGAGAGAAGGTTGCCATTTTATAAACACCTGCAGAGGGTCAAAATATCCCGGTCTTGCTGGGGAGAGGCAGGTATGGCGGAAGCCATGGAGCTAGCCATTCCAGGGGAAGGAGGAATCGCTGCTTAGTAGCGATCCCTTCTTCAGGCTCCATGAGCTTAACTCAAAGCACTGGTGATGAGTGTAATTCTGGCCCTGGGCTCAAGTTGTTGCTACTCAATGCCAGGTCAGTGGTAAATAAAGCTCTCCTCATCCGGGATCTGATCCTGGATGAGGAGGCCGACCTGGCTTGTGTGACCGAAACCTGGCTGGGCCCGGAGGGAGGAGTTCCTCTCTCTGAAATTTGCCCAGCTGGGTTTCGGGTATGGCACCAACCTCGACCCCAGGGAAGGGGGGGAGGAGTGGCTATTATAGCCAGGGAGAGTCTTGGCCTGCGTAGGCTCATTGCTCCAGAGGTTGCGGGTTGTGAGTCCCTCCTGGTGAAGTTGGACTTAGGGGTTCAGGTGGGCTTGTTACTCACGTACCTGCCTCCCAGCTGCGTGTCAACAGCCCTGCCTGTGCTGCTCGAGGAGGTGGCCGGGCTGGCGGTGGAGTTCCCCGGACTTATCGTCCTGGGGGACTTCAATCTGCCATCGCTCGGCGGTTCCTCTGGACTGGCACAGGAGTTCATGGCTACCATGACAGCCATGGACCTGACTCAAGTAGTTCAGGGTCTGACTCACGAGGGTGGGCACGCACCCGATATGATATTCCTCTCTGAGCAACTGAGTAATGATCTGAGATTAAGGGGCTTAGAAGTGCTGCCTTTGTCGTGGTCAGATCATTTCCTACTGCGGCTTAACTTCCTGGCTCCAATCCTTCCCCGCAGGGAGGCGGAACCAATTAGGAGGTTCCGCCCCAGACGCCTGATGGATCCAGAAGGCTTCCAGATGGCGCTTGGGGTTATTCCAGATACACTTGTCCACAGTTTGGCAGAGTCTCTTGTTGAGGCCTGGAACAAGGCTGCAGGGGAGGCTCTTGACCGGATTGCGCCGTTGCGACCTCTCCGCGGCACTAGACCCCGTAGAGCTCCATGGTTCAACGAGGAGCTCCGGGTGTTGAAGCGCCAGAAGAGACGTCTGGAGAAGCGATGGAGGAAGAGTAAGTCCGAATCCGATCGAACACTTGTAAGAGCTCATATTAAGACTTACAAAGTGGCGCTCAAGGCGGCAAGATGCGCGTATCATGCCGCCTTGATTGCATCAGCGGAATCCCGCCCGGCCGCTCTGTTTAGGGTAACCCGCTCCCTTCTTCATCAGAGGGGAGTTGGGGAGCCCTTGCAGAGTAGTGCCGAGGATTTTAACACGTTTTTCGCTGATAAAATCGCCCGGATCCGAGCGGACCTCGACTCCAATTGTGAAACAGAGTCGACTGACAATGAGTCAGTCGAGGTGACTGGGGCTAAACGTCTTTGTCCATCTGTCTGGGAGGAGTTTGACTTGGTGACACCTGATGAAGTAGACAAGGCCATTGGAGCTGTGAGTTCCGCCACCTGTTTACTGGATCCGTGTCCCTCTTGGCTGGTTTCGGCCAGTCGAGGGGTGACACGGAGCTGGGTCCAGGAGATTGTCAACGCCTCCTTGGGGAGGGGGTCCTTTCCGCCACTTTATAAGGAGGCGGTTGTGCGCCCCCTCCTCAAGAAGCCTTCCCTGGACCCAGCCGTGCTTAATAACTACCGTCCAGTCTCCAACCTTCCCTTCATGGGGAAGGTTGTTGAGAAGGTGGTGGCACTTCAACTCCAGGGGTCCTTGGATGAAGCCGATTATCTAGGTCCTCAGCAGTCTGGATTCAGGCCCGGCTACAGCACGGAAACTGCTTTGGTCGCGTTGATGGATGATCTCTGGCGGGCCCGGGACAGGGGCTTGTCCTCTGTCCTGGTGCTCCTTGACCTCTCAGCGGCTTTCGATACCATCGACCATGGTATCCTTCTGCGCCGGCTGGAGGGGTTGGGAGTGGGAGGCACTGTTCTTCAGTGGCTCTCCTCCTACCTCTCCGGTCGGTCGCAGTCGGTGTTAGTGGGGGGGTCAGAGGTCGACCCCGAGGTTTCTCCCTTGTGGGGTGCCTCAGGGGTCGGTCCTCTCCCCCCTGCTATTTAATATCTACATGAAACTGCTGGGTGAGATCATCCAAGGGCATGGGGTGAGGTATCATCAATATGCCGATGATACCCAGTTGTACATCTCCACCCCATGTCCAGTCAACGAAGCAGTGGAAGTGATGTGCCGGTGCCTGGAGGCTGTTGGGGCCTGGATGGGTGTCAACAAACTCAAACTCAACCCAGACAAGACGGAGTGGCTGTGGGTTTTGCCTCCCAAGGACAATTCTATCTGTCCGTCCATTACCCTGGGGGAGGGAATTATTGACCCCCTCAGACAGGGTCCGCAACTTGGGCGTCCTCCTCGATCCACAGCTCACATTAGAAAAACACCTTTCAGCTGTGGCGAGGGGGACGTTTGCCCAGGTTCGCCTGGTGCGCCAGTTGCGGCCCTATTTGGACCGGGAGTCATTGCTCACAGTCACTCATGCCCTCATCACCTCGAGGCTCAACTACTGTAATGCTCTCTACATGGGGCTACCTTTGAAAAGTGTTCGGAAACTTCAGATCGTGCAGAATGCAGCTGCGAGAGCAATTATGGGCTTCTCCAAGTATGCCCATATCACTCCAACACTCCGCAGTCTGCATTGGCTGCCGATCAGTTTCCGGTCACAATTCAAAGTGTTGGTTATGACCTATAAAGCCCTTCATGGCACCGGACCAAAATATCTTCGGGACCGTCTCCTGCCGCACGAATCCCAGCGACCGGTTAGGTCCCACAGAGTTGGCCTTCTCCGGGTCCCGTCGACTAAACAATGTCGTCTGGCGGGACCCAGGGGAAGAGCCTTCTCTGTGGGGGCCCTGACCCTCTGGAACCAGCTCCCCCCTGAGATTAGGATTGCCCCCACCCTCCCTGCCTTTCGTAAACTCCTTAAGACCCACCTTTGCCGTCAGGCATGGGGGAACTAAAACACCTCCCCCTTGCCCATGTTGTTTTGTTGATTGATTGACTGTGTGCCTGTTTTTTATATATACTGTTTTTTATGAGATTATTAATTTAAATTGGAACTGGATGGGTGGGCATTGGATTTGGTATTGTGTACTGTACTGTTTTTTATTATTGTTGTGAGCCGCCCCGAGTTTGCGAAGAGGGGCGGCATATAAATCCAATAAACCTAACCTAACCTAATCTAACCTAAGACTGTTGAATGCAAGAAAGGTTCCCTCTTCTGAAATTGAGACAATGACCACTTGGCTGATATTTAATGAAAGGACTTTCATAATGGATATTATGAGGAATTTTCTTATTGCAGAAGCTATGAAGCAGCACTACAATCTTCTAAATTAGCAAAGAATTCCCACTTCATGGAAGCTTTCAAGTGTGGCTGGATGGCTACCTGCTGGGGGCAGTTGAGTGTTTTTCATGTCACTGGGCCAGATTTATTTATTTATTTTATTTATTCGATTCTTATGCCGCCCTTCTCCTCAGACTCAGGGCGGCTCAAAACATGTTAGCAATAGCACGTTTTAGCAGAACCAGCCTATTGCCCCCACAATCCGGGTCCTCATTTTACCCACCTCGGAAGGATGGAAGGCTGAGTCAACCTTGAGCCGGTGATAAGATTTGAACCACTGACCTACAGATCTACAGTCAGCTTCAGTGGCCTGCAGTACAGCACTCTACCTGCTGCGCCACCCCGGCTCATCTACAAATTTCTCTCCAACACATTCTATAATTTTATTCTGATAATTATAGATATTGTGATAGATAACAGAAATAAATGAAGGGATGGATGACTGCAATGTCCCTATGAAGTGTCCCACTGAGAAACCTTAGTTAGCATCTTCAATCCAACTTCTACTCTGACATACTTTTTTTACTTTTTTAATCTATTCTATTCTATTCATATGCTGCCCATCTCCCAAGGGACTCTGGATGGCTCAGAACAAAGATTAAAACATATAAATAGTATTAAAATTTCTAAAAAAAAAATTAAAAACAATTTAAATCCCATAGTTAAAAACCATACATGCCATTTAATAGAATAGGGTTGTTTCAGTGATGCAAGAGATAATCAGAAATTTCATTCTTGCACATTATAGTTTATAGCATACTGCTTAACTTGCCATTATAGCACAAATATTAATATTATAGGATAATCTAGCTTGGTATAGCCTACATTGGCAAAGCTTTGGAACATATCCAGTGCCTGACAATCCATGAATTGTTAGAGTTTCCATAGAGGCATCAAAGGTTGGAAGCCCCAGTATAATTCAAAAAACCTGTCCAGTTTGCAGTTTGGACCATCCTCCTTATTCAGTTTAGCCTTCTTCTGCCTGGTATCCTCCAGGCATGTAGAGACTGCAAAGGATCAGCTTGGAGTAGAATGAATTAATTCCAGTTTGGGGACAAGAAATATTAATAGTATCTCATCAGTTTGCCCAGATCTGTCATTCCAAATCTAAATGGAGTTGGAATTAATGTTTCCAAAATCGGTGGATGGTATTATTTATGGCCATAGCAGCTGATATAACCACCACCACCCCCAGCTGCAGTCTTAAGGCATCTGGAGAATGCTAACATACTGTATTCTTTGGTAAAATTATTTCTGTGGCAGACAGTAAGAAAAACCTCAGGTTTTGAGGGCAGCCTTACAATTCACCACACCATTGTGCCAGTGATTGCAGGGTAGGCTGCTCCTCATCTGTGTGAGTTTCAATTGACTGAAGAAGAGTCTCCTTGAAGCCAGTGGTCCTCTTTTCATTGGCTCCAGAGGATCTGAAGGAGTCTCCACCTTCTATGAGTCATGAGCCATATGCAGTTTTGATCTCCAGGGGTTTTCTCCATTCCGACATCCAGCACTGATCAGAGCAAGTGTTTTCACTCTTGCTTTCACTTTTCCCACTACAGGAGAAGTTTCTTGTCAGTGAAAATGATTAATCAGTGGAGTGGAAGTTGCCTTCAGAGGTTGAGGGTGCTCCATCATTGGAGGTTTTTGAAAAAGAAAGATTGGACAGCCATTTGCCTGAAATGATATAGGGCAGTGATGGCGAACCTTTTTTTTTGCTCGGGTGCCAAAGGGACACAAATATGTGTGATAGCACGTGTGTGCGTGCTATCACAATTCCCTCCTGCTGTGCATGTGTGCACAACTCCCACACACTGCCTCCCTGCCTCCTGAAGCCTAGGGAGGGCCAAAAATGGTCCAACGGCCCAACCCGAAGTTCATTTCCGGACTTCTGGTAGGCCTGTTGTGTCTGTTTTTCACCATCCACGGGCTCCAGAGGCTTTAATGAAGTCTGGGGAGGGTGAAAATGGCCTCACCCCTGCCCTCTGGCATACCAAAAATCAGCTGGCCAGAGTGCAGATGCGTTTTGGAGCTGACATAGGGCAACGCCTCACATGCCCTCAGAAATGTATCAGATAAATGATTGACAAATGTATATTTTTATTTTATGTACGCTGAGAGCATATGCGCCAAGACAAATTCATTGTGTGTCCAATCATACTTGGCCAATAAAGAATTCTGTTCTATTCTATTCTATTCTATTCTATTCTACTCTACTCTACTCTATTCCATTCTATTCTATTCAAATGGCTCCACGTGCCACCTGTGGCACCCGTGCCATAGGTTTGCCATCACGGATATAGGGTCTTCTGCTTGAGGAGGGAGTTAGACAAGAAGAACTCCAAGGTCCCTTCTGAATCTATTTTTCTCTTAAAATTGGAATGCAACTTAGCCTTTAGCTACCTTCTCTCTAAAAGCAAGGAATCCAAAACTTGTAACAGATAGGCTTAGGAGAGGACTAATGCAGAGATCCTTGGAAGCCATCAGGAGTCTCCATTTTATCTCCTCTGGTTAAGTGGGACAATCCTGGGCTTGATTGCCTTTTAAGCTTTTCCAGTTAAGGCATGACGTTAAGACACGATGGAAGTCCAAGCAATTCCCTGCTCCTTTCCATTCCCAACCCCCAATCTTGCCATTAAAACATCAAAACATTTTTTACGACCAATAAACCAAACTACTCGGAAAAGTGAGGGGAAGCAATCTATTTGGAGTCACCAAGACATTGTTAGGATCTCTTTGATCAAAGGGGGGGGGGAGGGCACTTAAATGGAAATTATCAAATGGCGCTTTAAAACATACACTCTTTTGTTTGATTAGCCTGCTGTAGATAACCTTTATTAAACCTGATCTAAAATTACAGCCATGCGTTGGAGCTTCTTTGATGCGTTGGCTGTTTCATTTCCTGTTTATACTATGATACACGTTGCACTAGGAGATAAAGCACTTCTGAGGGATATTAAGACATGAAAGTCCCTTGGCTATTTGCTGGCACTGTTTTGATGTTTTCTGCTCTCTAGAAATTAGCATATCCTTTTCAAAGACTGCCTCTGATGAGAGTAATCCTTCGCCATGATGTATTTGCTAAAAGTCATAAATGATAGTATATTGTGTAAAGAAATGACACATAAAAGGGACCTTGCTAGATTATTGATAATGAGGCAACTTGTGCAATTCAGCGTTTGGCTTTTGTGAAATACATTTTTGACACCCGAAACACAGTGGGCATATATTAATGAGGATTTAATATTTCTCAGTTTTCCAAGGGTGGGGGGGATGGGGAAGGGGAAGGTTCCATAGATTCCAATTTCTAAAGGGAGACACGGGCTGGGCTTTTCAAAAGTGGTTAATCTTCACAGTTAGTTCTGGGATTATGAGATCTTAATGAAGAACGGCAGAAACTTTTCCAGGTAAAAATTGGATTGGCTTGTTGACAGTTGCCAAGAAGCATATTCCGCAATAAGTTTGTATACTGAACAGTTCCTCTCTTGTAGAGTTCAAGCCAGCCAAAACAGCTTCCATATGATAGATTTACATCATAAATGCTTTTGCAAGAGAAGAAAACCTTGGCAGCTTGCAAATAAATTACCCATCAAGTGAGGTCACTGCAATAAATTAACCAGGTAGAATTGTTTTCACATAGACACACATATAACAATAGATCCACTCAGTGCTGAAAGCCCTCTTAGTCTATTATTTTTATTTACAAAGTCCTTCTTCTTCTTCTTCTTCTTCTTCTTCTTCTTCTTCTTCTTCTTCTTCTTCTTCCTCCTCCTCCTCCTCCTCCTCCTCCTTCTTCTTCAATCCAAGTCAGACAAAGTTAGAAAGAAAGCTGAGCACTGCAAGAGATCACTTGCAACTTGATCAAGACGAGAATTCTCCAATCAACGGAACGAAGATGCCATCAGCTTTTCTGCCTTGAGGAATAGCGTGAAGAAATGCTGGGATGTTTTGTCCCTTGCATGGAAAACTTTTCTCTGGAGCAAGCTTAGAAGTCATCCATCCATCCACTGTTTTCTTGGTTCAGCCAAAGATGAATGAGGAGAACTTTTAGCATGAAAGGAAACAAATTCTCTTCTGGGTATTTGAATCCTTACCAACTATGTTAAGTAATTTGAATTGCATTGCTCCCTGGAAAGTTTATGTTAATACTACATTTGTTAGGTCAGCTCCAGCACAGAAAGTAGAAACATCAGGCTCAATCTTACCTCAAAATCGAGGAAGCTTTTATATATTTGAAGTTACATTCTTCTACTCCCAATTGTCCTTACTTTATGTTCTGTCTGGGTTTTCCCAGACCTCCACACCCACTGAAAAAACAGCCAGACACTCTGGTAAAATCCAAAAGTAATTTATAGCAGGAAAAAATAAGCACAAAGGAAAACCTGTCTTCACAGCAGACAGGTTACAATACTTTACAACAGGGTCCTGATGTCCAGTCAATTCCAAAAGCTTCTTGCTGGCACCCCCCCCCCCAAGGTTTCAAGAGTCCAAGGCACAAACCAGGATTGTAGCCACCAAAGTTCACAGACAGGTCTCACGAATCTCCAAGATAAAACTCCACAAGCCAGGAAGGGTGGGGCCGCCTTTTATCCTTTCCCAAGAGCACCACACCCAAACCCAGCTGTGACCTCTAATGCTGGAAATATCTAGCCAATTGCGTTCTTCTCTCGTTAGCTCTCCTCTGTCGCATATCTATGAAGTCACTAGCATCTTCCCCCAGGGAATCCAGGCTGCTTGCTGGGGAGAGCTCCCCCTGGTGGAACTCTGGCTGTCCTTCATCTTCAGCCTGGGATTCAGCTTCGTCGTCAGTCTGCCCCTCCTGGTCCTCAGCCTCTGAGCTGGACACCGACAGCAAATCAGCCATTCCCGGAGGGGTCCCAGGCTGAACCACAACACTTTAGAAGCTTCTTGGTCAAGACCCATCTTAGAGATAAAATGCATATCAATGGGGTTAATTAAAAACACAAAGATGGGCAAGGTTCCTAATTCTACTGCTTTTTAAAAATGTTCTATCATTTTCTCTCCTCCCAACACTTCAGGCTGTCAAGAAAGGAATAGAATATTCCTGCTAGTGATCATTTGCAAATATATGTACCTTTGTAAAAGAGGAAGTCCAATGGACCTTTCACTAAGAATAAGGGTTACCTATCCTTGAAATCAGGGCTTGAATTTGGCAGTAGAGCCCAAGGTCAGCACTGAGCCTCCTGTAGAGGTGGGGATATTGTGACCTTCAAAAACAGTGAAATTGCTATTATTTCAGTTCATTGGTGAGGTTAGCTGAGGTTGAGAGCAACAGAAATCACCATACTTCCAACCTCATTGACTGAGGTAAAAAAGGAGGAAATGTGCAGAAGCCATTTTAAAATAAAATAAAAAAATTATTTATTAGTTTTTCCAAATTTTAAAAACAACTTTTCTATAGTTTAATACAGATCTATGCCCATTTTTTCCAGTTTGTTACATTTCTTATAATCACCTCTTTATAAGAACATATATTACATTGCATTTTTATGTTTCTAGTTTTATGTACGTACTTTCACATTTTATTCCAATCTTTTGCCTTTATTGCTTATCCAATTATGCCAATTATTTCAAATCTCATAATATTCCAAGTTGCTAATTCCCTTAATCTCCATGGTCACCCTGTCCATTTCTGCACATTTTGTCCATGATATTATTTTCTGGCGGGGTCTCTTTGTTTTTCCAGAGTTGTGCATAGGATATCCTTGCTGCTGTGGTTATATGGGTAATTAGATATTGTATTTTTGGGGGGTGGGGTATTTTTTTGTCTTTATTCCTAGAAGCATACCTTCTGGAGTGAGTTCTATCCATTTCTGCAATCGTGCAGAAGCCATTTTTATAGCAATGCCCTTTATATTCTGCTAGTTGTAACTTGAGAATAACTGCCAAACTGTAAACAAGAATAAAATAAGCATTGTTAGCCAGGTATGTAAACTATTCCTACAAGAGATGCTTTAGATGTTGAGTGCCTTGCAACAGAGCTGTTACTCTGAAGAAAGAGTGGAGAGTCAAACCACAAAATCAAAAATTGTTCTTCCCTGTTCTGTCTGGGTCACTCCAGAAGCCAATACCAACCCAAAAAGAGAAGCCAGACACACTGGTAAAAGGCAAAGGCAGTTTATATAATTCAAGGAAAACACAGGTAACAGAAAATGTCCTTACAAACAGGAAAAACGCTGGAGCTTCAAATATATACACGAAGGGAATAGTCCATGAAGCAATACCAGATTCTTGCTGCCAAGACGAAGCTGTAGATAGCAAACAGACGCCTCCCACGAGTCTTCCAGACTGCAAGGCCACAAGCCAAGATCAGAGATGCTAAGAATCAAAACAGGTCACCGCAACTCCAATTGATAACACTCCACATGGCTTCAAGGCCTTGCCTGCCTTTTAAACCCTGCTGATGAGGACCACACCCAAACCCAACTGTTTCTAATTCAATGGTGAAAATATTTCTTTAACTGCTCCTTTCGTTGCTCTGAACGTCTCTGTCTCATGTCAATGACAGCTTGTGCGTCATCACCTAATGACTCCAAGCTACTGGCTGGGGAGAGCACCCCCCCGGGGCTCTCATGCTGTTCTCCTTCATCCCATTCCTGACTCTCCTCTCCCCCGTCCAACTGTTCAGCCCCCTCCTCTGCGCTGTCATCCTCCTCCTGGCATGGAGCCAGCAGAGACACAGCTGGTCCCTGAGCAGTCTCAGGCTGAATCACAACATTCCCTGGATATGAACCTCGGCCAAACAATATCCTGGCTTATTTCCAGATGTACCGAATCTATTTATGCACCCAATTAAAGTTATAACATATCAGCCTTAACCACAGCTTTCGATTTTCATGTATGAATTGTTTATCAACAACTGGGAAAATAATTCCATTAGTAATTAGTAGGTTTGATATTGTAGTATGGAATCTCCAGATTCAAAGGCCTGGAAACCAATTGCTGGGGAGCAACATTAGAAAGAACTCCTACCAATGGTTTGGTTTTTGGAAGTAGGGTATTGGACAGCATGATCTTTTGGCCTGATCAAGCAAGGCTATGTTAAGGTTCAGAGAATCCTTCTCACATTGGAAGTTCTGTAGAAGATTGCACCACTGCTTTCCCTTCTCTTTCAGTTTTTATTTACTTTATTTCTTTAGGAAAACCTATGTGGCTGTCCAACTCACTCTTAGTGACTCTGGATAGCTTACAAAGATAAATATCTAATATGAAAAACAGTAGAAAGCAATAATCCATCCCTGGTGATAACAATCAGTCAATCAAGTAAACCACTGAAGCTATCATATTTTGTTCTCCACCATACCCAATAATATGCTCTAGGTCCAAATGAGAATCCTGATGATTTTACCAGAGGACGCCATGTTGGATTTTCCTTCCTAGCTGTAGGGCTGCAAAAGAAAAAAGCAATATCACAGAGCTTTCCCGTGACAACTTTGTTTCCACTACAAATGTGCCTAAGCCTGCAATGTTCCTTTTTCACTTCCCATGCCTGAAATGCTTCTCCGGGAATAGTAAATTACAATGGGTAGAATAACTCATCTACAGATGTGTTCTTCTGGACCAGCCTTCCCTATATGTGTTGGAACCATAGCTCCCTAGAGTTCATAGTCATCACGAGCCGGTTGTTTAATCTCATTTGGAATCAGCTGGAAAGATGGCAGTGGTTGAAAAGAGTTTTTGAAAATCCATTGGACCAGTAGAAAGGAAAGAGAGGATAACCATTCCCATCTCCAAGTTTCAGCGTGGATCTCTACTCTTTCATCTGTAGGCCAAGTCTTGTAAAAAGAAATCCTTCATGATTAGTCTAGAATCAAGAGCTAAAAAGGATTATCCGAAGAAAAGAATGTATGTTTGCATGCCTCTTCCAGGAAAAGGGGGTCTTGATGAGGATTACCAACCATGGATTAGGAAATAAATGTGTTCCTTCTATGGTTGTTTACCTTTTGTACTTTAAAATGTTGAGAGCAAAAGATGAGCCTCGTCAAATTAGTTTACTTGCACGGGGAGGGATCTCTGCTGAAGCACAATCCCTACAAATCCAAACAGCAGTCAAGACCACAAACTGCCCATCCTAGGGGGCAGATAGCACTTCAAACCTCAGGAAGATTTCACTCACTCTGAACCCCAAGTGGTCTGTTTTCCCTTTCTGACCTTTGATATTCACTGAACAGGTACAAGTGCGCTCCAGCCATTTGGAACACAGCAAAACCATAAACCTGTTGAAAATATGCTAACTGGTTTGTGTCTTTGTGTATTACACCTTAATGATCCATTGTTTGGAAACATGTTGATCACAGGTCAACCACTGATGCTCAATCCAGATTGCATGTGGCTTCTTTACCTTGTAGACCTCGAGGGCCAGGTAATAACAAGTGCAACGATACCCTCACGGTCAATAAATAAAGAGTAGCAACTCCTTCCGTAAGCTGGGACTTCCAGAGAAGCAGTTGAAAAAATACAGGACAGTACCTTAAAAGAAATAGTAATGTTGAGCTGGCATTTTGTTGCCTTCTAGGCTCCCAGCATTAAGCTCCAGGAAGTGTATCAAATGCTCAGAGGCCTTTTGAATTCTTTTTTTTTATCTGCCGTTCACCCTGTGCCAATGCATGCCTCTGTCTCACTTGGGATAGCTGTGGACTGTTTCTTTTTCAGTCCAGTAGTCATAGCTCCCAGGACTTCATTTACTCGGCTCATCTGCCAAGAGCTTTATGGTACACCTTATGATGGGTTGCTGTTTCAGAGCAGAGCCAAACAACCACTGACCTTTTGCTGTTCTACACCGCTCACCGGCATTTACCTACAATTCTTTCATTGCGGAAATTTGGACAGCTCCCCCACCCACCCCCAAGGATTCTAAGATAGGCTGCATGTGCACAACCTCATGATTACTTCACACACATGCACACACAGAGAGAGAGAGATCTAATTTCTCATTACTTAATGGCTACTCGCTGACAGTGAACAAACCAACACCAAGCTGAAGGTTTACACTTTTAAGAGAGAATGAATGAGAGGGGATCAAGGTGCGTAATCCATCCTTCACTTGTGGATTCTCACACTAAACTTTTGGTGTTTGGAATCCATTAGAGGGAGAAAAACCTGGAGAAACATTTTCAAGGAGAAGAAAAAATAATCAGTCAGCATGTGATGGGGAAGTTTAGCCTTTCTTGGTTCCTGCCTCTTTTTTCCTCACTTGCCAAGATCTCCATTCCTTTATTATTTGTATTTGCATTTTGTATGGGTAAGCCATATTTTCTTATAACCCATACCCCCATCTCAAAGCCCAAGTTGGAATGGGGAAGGGGAGGAGAGGAGAGGAGAAAGAGAAGGGAAGGGAAGGGGGGAAAGGGAAAGGAAAGGAACACATCCAAGTGAAAATCAATGACCCATTTCTTGTAACCCACAGCCAAACCCCAAGTTTAAACAAAATGAAACAAAAAAACAGAAACTACTTCCTGTCTCATAAAAAGTTGTATTGTCTTTATCCTGGATAAACCTAACCAGCAAGTAATTGTTTTGTCTGCTACAGTATTTCAGAGGGGGGGAAATGAATTAATTATATATGAAGGGACAGATACATTTTCCTTACAGATTATTAAGAGTGGGGAAACAACCATGTTTTACTTCAGCAAAGTCATTCAGGTTCCAGAGATGGCACCAAAAGTTGCTTTCCAGAGGCACAGAGGTGATACAATTTATGGGATTCACAGTTGACACAAAACAACTAGAGATCATTGGGAGAGGTTGAAGGAGCTGATATCACTCAGGTTGACGGCTCTTCACTCTCCAATTCCCAGGAAAGCCACAGGTGCCCTTGAATATCAAATTATATTATTATGCAACATCACTAGCATGGATTAAAGAGTGTATCACACTAGAAAATAAAAGCATATTGACAATAGAAGGGCACGACTTATTATTAGGCTGGCATGCCTATCTCTGGTATGAAAGAGACAAAATACATAATTATTTTTAAAAGCATATACTAAGAAACTCGCTTATTCAAACATGGAAGATAATAAAAAACAACAACAATATATTAAGGTACCAGAATGGGTTTCACCAATAGAATTAACATACCATCCAAATTTAATCGGGCCCCATAACACAATTAGATATAAAGAATTATTGGATCACCAAACAAACATAAAAACAAAGGAAGAACTGGAACAAAATGGTAAAAAAAATAGACTGGTGGACATGCTTACAATTAAAAGATGTGTATCAAAAAGACAAAAGGGAATATGGTTTCCAGGTGGGGAGGGGTGACTTGGACAGGATACTCTTAAAAGATGATGAAAAACTAATTGGTAAAATATATAAATTCTTGATTCGTTATGAAACAGAAGTGGAAATTGTAAAAGAAAATATGATAAGCTGGGGAATGAACTTTGGCTACACAATTGAACTGGAAAAATGAGAAAAATTATGGAATAATAATTGGCAGATGACAAAATCCACTGCATTCAAGGAAAACCAATTAAAAATGTTTTACAGGTGGCATCTATCACCAGAAAGACTCTCAAAAATGTTCCCAAAAACCTCCCCATTATGATGGACGTGCAAAAAAGAAAGAGGCACGTTCTATCATCAGTGGTGGACATGTATACAAGCAAAAAATTTCTGGAATAAAATAACAGTCTGGCTAAAAGAAATAACAAAAGAAGAATTAAAAAAAAACAGAATTATATTTATTGGGTATTTTTAACAAAAAAAATGGAAAAAGAGGTAAGATATTTAGTTATACACATATTAACAGCTGCCAGGATAGTATATGCCCAATAGTGGAAAATAGATAAAGCACCAGAAGAAAATATAGTAATTAAAAAAATATTGAACTGTGTGGAAATGGACAGATTATCCAAAAAATTAGAGGGAAAGGAAAATTCAGATTATTATAAAATATGGGCAAAATTCTATGACTGGTTAAAGGAAAGAACAGCGAAGAATTAAATAAAAATTCAAGCAAAGCATGCACACCCCTTAAAGACCTCTTAGGAATGGGGTGAGATTGACAGTAGACAGTTTAAGGTTAAAGTTTTGGAGGTTTGGGGAAGAAACCACAGAGTCAGATAGTGCATTCCAAGCATTAATAACTCTGTTACTAAAGTTGTAGCATTCTTGGCCCTTTTGTACAATTTATAGTTTGTGATTCTAACACTGAAAGTGCATACTATTTTTTTAAACAAATATTTTTTTGTTGAGTTGTTCTTACGAATAAGAATAAATGCAGATTTATCTTCCTCCCAATTCTCTTGATCAGTGTCCTCAGTAGGATAAGAGGAACATGATCAAAGGAGAACCCTGTTGTTGCTTTCTTTGGCCTTTGGCAAACTGTTGCCTAGTCATCTATCTTCCAAGCCTAATGTAGTGTTGCAACTTGATGAACTGAGATGTAAGTATCAGCCTGTACATTGCATTCTAAAACTTTCTGCTGCTTCCTGTTTGGCTCTGTTTCATCTTCAGAGCTGATCATAGGATCCCCTTGATTTTCATGTATGTTTGCAAATAATGGTTTTGGCTTAGTGTGTTGTGTAAACGCAGCCAGATTTAGCATGATGTGTGAGCTCAGTCAGTCAGTCAGGGTTTAAAAAAAAACCTTTACATGAAGCAATTCCATTCTATGAAAAACTCTCCTTATCTTTGAATGAGTTCAGTTCTACATTAATTAATCCAGGCAATCTGAATAAATTAAATAGTTTTCTATGTAAGAAGAACATGATCTAAACCTATGCTTAACCAGCTGTCAGATCTCTTTAAGATGGAGCACAAAGCTCAGCATGATCTAACTCCGTTTCCCTAGACTCCTTAACAAGGAAGCATGCTACATTTTGTGAATTAAAAGTTGGCAGCTTGCTTCTCTTCAATATTAGAAAGGACAGAGAGGCATCCAGAGCACCGACTCAGGGAGAGATGCAACAGATAGACTCTTTTGACAGCAAATAATTCTGACCTGGCTCTTGAGTTGCGCGAAATTACAGCAGTATAGAAATGTTGAAGCAAACAGGCAAATAAGCGAATGTCTCGGTCTCGTGATTGACGGTGGGGCCGAGAAGAGAGAATAAAGGCAACACATCTGGTTCTGTTTTCCCCTGCAAAATTGTCTCCTGCACTGACCAAGCAGGATCTTCTCTGTAATGACTAAATGCAGAAGACTCAGACACACACATGGTTGTTATCGAGCAATATTGTGCAAAATTAAATTGGCTACTTTAGGGTAAAAAACAGAGCCAGGGAGCAGACATTTCGTACATGTGCGCTCCTTTTGGTGAGATCTGGAAGCCATCACGGTCCAAGGATGGCTACTTCAAACTATCTAACAAATACTTAAAAAAAAAAACCCACCCCAAAACAAAACAAAAAAGGGCGCCCATCAGATGAATACACAGGGCTGTCTTTAATAAAGTTATCAAGAGCATAAAAGTAAAGGGGACTGGTGCAGGCTGAAACTAATAAGCTGTTTGGTAAGCTTGAGAAAGTTCATATGTGCAAAACATTCCTCTAAAGGCGACCTGAGAAGGCAAAGCACCATAGTAAATCTACTAACTGTAGCAAGATGTGGAGGGAACTTTCCCTTTGGCTAGGCTTAAGTGGCTCAGCTAGAAGGCTGCATTCAGGATGTGAGCATCTCAGAGATATAAGCAGAATATTATGGCTATCTTCTTTCAGAGGCTGTTAGTCTCCTTTGCTACGTGTGACCCCCCACACACACACACCCTGGAGATACAGGTATCTTAGAATAAGTGAAGTGCTTCTCCCAAGGTACCAAAACATAAAATTCAGAGTGCATCCAATCAAGAACAAGGGCCCATTTGCATGCTGAAGTTAGTTCAGCCTTAATAGGATTTAAGCGTCTTAATTATGCTTGGATTCGTAGCCCAAAGGAACTCTCTTGAGGTGGGCCAACTTCACTCAGGTAAAAGTATTATCCTCCTTCAAGGTGAGCTTTACTGAACTTTGGGTAATCTCATAAACATGCCTAAGCAATTTTCTTGGCGATGATATAGAGGCGGGTTGCCACTTTTTTAAAAAAAAAAAAAAGACTTCCCAATCCAGCCTGCACTCTTAGGATCTCCTGGAAGCAATTTTATCTACCATCTAGCTGATGACTCGGAGTTGCCCGGGTATTTATTTTCCCCAATCGTGTATTAGAAAGGATGAATTATATCTACAGTGTCAAGTCAAAGCAATTTTATTTACAGTGTTTTAAAAGTGTAAGGAACTTCTTCAAATCTCAGCTATGGATCCGGTGGACAGCTGGGGGATTTAGAAGCACCACCCCCTGCTTCTGCCACCTCCCATTTTACTGTTTCCTCAGACTGGAACATAAATCCCTGAGTTGGCCTATGCTGTGCCTTCTCCACCCCTGCTGAAATAGGCTGGGTTGCGGTGAGGTGGGGGTGGGCGATCTGCTTAGGCCAGCGGTTCTCAACCTGTGGGTCGTGACCCCTTTGGGGATTGAATGACCCTTTTACAGGGGTTACCTAAGACCATCGGAAAATATGAATTTCCAATGGTCTTAGGAACTTAGGTCCCACAGCTCACATTAGAGAAACATCTTTCAGCTGTGGCGAGGGGGGCTTTTGCCCAGGTTCGCCTGGTGCATCAGTTGCGACCCTATCTGGACCGGGAGTCACTGCTCACAGTCACTCATGCCCTCATCACCTTGAGGCTCGACTACTGTAACACTCTCTACATGGGGCTACCTTTGAAAAGTGTTCGGAAACTTCAGATCGTGCAGAATGCAGCTGCGAGAGCAATCATGGGCTTCCCTAAATATGCCCATGTCACACCAACACTCCGCAGTCTGCATTGGTTGCTGATCAGTTTCCGGTCACAATTCAAAGTGTTGGTTATGACCTATAAAACCCTTCATGGCACTGGACCAGATTACCTCAGGGACCGCCTTCTGCCGCATGAATCCCAGCGGCCAGTTAGGTCCCACAGAGTGGATCTTCTCCGGGTCCCGTCAACTAAGCAATGTCGCCTGGCGGGACCCAGGGGAAGAGCCTTGTCTGTGGTGGCCCCGGCCCTCTGGAACCAACTCCCCCCAGAGATTAGAACTGCCCCCACCCTCCTTGCCTTTCGTAAGCTACTTAAAACCCACCTCTGCCACCAGGCATGGGGGAATTGAGATCCTCTTTCCCCCTAGGCCTTTACAATTCTATGCATGGTATGTATATATGTACGTTTGGTTTTTATATTAATGGATTTCTAATCATTTCTAATACCAAATTACTATTGTACACTGTTTTATTGTTGCTGTTAGCCGCCCCGAGTCTCCGGAGAGGGGCGGCATACAAATCCAATAAATAAATAAATAGATAGATAGATAGATAGATAGATAGATAGATAGATAGATAGATAGATAGATAGATAGATAGATAGACAGACAGATAAATAAATAAATAAACAGACAAACAAACAAACAAACAAACAAACAAACAAACAAACAAACAAACAAACAAACAAACAAACAAATACATCGTTCACCCACCTGCAAATAGACTACTGGGGGAAAAAATATGTACCATGGGAACTTCTGAGCATGCCCAGAAGCCGAATTTTCGGCACTGTGCATGTGTTGCCATATTGGTTTTGGGCTTTTTTTAAAAAAAATTCAGCACTGTACATTTGTGCGCGCACAAAGCACACCCGTGCCTTCAAGACACGGCCGTGCAGCACAGGAGAAAGCAAACCGGCAGTGAGATAAGTTAGATTCCCCCCCCCCCGCTAAGTTTCCTAATAATTTTATTGTTTTATGGTTGCTGGTCACGACAACATGAGGAACTGTATATAAAGGTTGCGGCATTAGGAAGGTTGAGAACCACTGGCTTAGGCCATGCCACACAGAGCGGGAGGAAGCCAACCAGCAGTGAGATAAGTTAAAACCCACCCCTTGGCCACGCCCACCATGGCTATGCCCACCCAACAGCCAGGCAGAGAACCCCTTGGTAAAATCTTTGAAGCCCACCCCTGGACTATAATAATAATAATAATAATAATTATTATTATTATTATTATTATTATTATTATTATTATTATTGTTATTATTGTTATTATTGTTATTATTATTATTATTGTCGTTGTTGTTGTTGTTGTTATTATTATTTATTAGATTTGTATGCCATCCCTCTCCAAAGACTCAGGACTAACACTATTGTTAAGTGAATCTGGATTCCCCATTGACAGAAGGTTGCAAAAGAGGATCGCGTGATCCTGAGGCACTGAGACCGTCATAAAAACTGTATAAGTCAGTTGCCAAACATCTGAATTTTGATCACGCGGAGTTGCTGCAATGGTTGTCAGTGTGAAAAAAGGTCACAAGTCACTTTTGTCGATGCAGTTGTAACTTTTTACAGTCTTTAAATGAATTATAGTAAATAAAGAACTATCTATACAAGTTTGCATGCGTAAGTCCTAAAGTCTTTGACTGACGCCTGCCATTAGAGAACTCTCGAACAGCAACAAAAAATCTTTTCATGAACATGAAAAGGGGGGACATGATTGAAACATTTAAATATATTAAAGGGTTAAATAAGGTCCAGGAGGGAAGTGTTTTTAATAGGAAAGTGAACACAAGAACAAGGGGACACAATCTGAAGTTAGTTGGGGGAAAGATCAAAAGCAACATGAGAAAATATTATTTTACTGAAAGAGTAGTAGATCCTTGGAACAAACTTCCAGCAGACATGGTAGATAAATCCACAGTAACTGAATTTAAACATGCCTGGGATAAACATATATCCATCCTAAGATAAAATACAGAAAATAGTATAAGGGCAGACTAGATGGACCATGAGGTCTTTTTCTGCCGTCAGACTTCTATGTTTCTACGTTTCTATGTTTCTATCTATGGTGGATCATTGCTGAAAAGTCCTATATTCACTATATTTACCCAAGAAATGCTTGCTGCACCATGATTTAGGGAACATACACACAGCAGGCAAAATTAAACCATGGCCGATCCACTAGTTTCTGATAGCCACAAAAAGGAAGGAAGCATTTTGTAACATAACATGTGGCATGAACCCCTCTATTTCTTAGAGATGACATATTCAAGAGAGCAACGTAGCCACTCAAAGAGCTAGTCGTTTTCAGAGGGGCCCCCATGTGGCCCTTTCACCACAATCCCAGGTTTAATTGAGACTTTGTGTCTCATCTGAACTGGGGCCAGCTGTTAGTTGCAGTTTGCAGGAAATGGAACTTGAAACCAAAATTGTATGCTCCTGTTAACTATTAAAGTGGCCTGATGGGGTGTATAAATCGGTCTGAATTACCTCTGCTGATGGCAAGAGCTTTTTTGAGGGGATTCTGCTTAACGGCAGTGGACTCCTCTCTTTATGAAAGGGATACAAATACCTTATCACACAGATGCCAAGTTGAGTAGAAACAGCATTGCCAAGGCTAAGGGTAACCAGCATTTCATCTAATGAAAAAAGCATAAGCCTGTATATTAAATCCCTGATTGCTTTTTAATTGCATGCACTACAGAAATACTACATTAGTAGAACTCTGGGCACTTAAAACAGCTTTGATTTTCCTAAGCATATATTGTTATTTTATGGTTGTTTTATGTACGTAATGAGAAACAGAACAAGGAAATACAAAATGTAAATCTTTAAATGAACCCGAACACCAAAGAGATGCCACATAACTTTTTGAATTTAGGAGGAAGGGAATCTATGCGATTTAAGAGTTGTGGATTCAGCTTTGTAATCCCAAAATTTAAGAACTGTGGAAAGTGGTATGTTCAGGTAACACAAGAAAACTGTTTGTTTTTTCTTATAGTGTATATTTTGATATCTATATTTGCATCAGTTTTATTTAGGACAACAAAGGGGCAGATTATTTGCCTTTGTCTTCCTTTTCAAAGTCAGGTTTTTCTTTACAAAGGATGTTAATGTACTTTCCCCTTCCACCTAGAGAAACAGTTTTTGAACCATCAATGCTCTAGTGAGATCTCTTCCTGTATTTATGATAACCTGGAAGCTTCAGTTCACATTCTAATATACTACCATCTTTATTATCATACTTTATACAGAGTATATTTTTATACAAATTCTCAATAGTACCATTAGTTTTGAGGTTCCCAGGAAGAAATAATTTATTATTTATTAAATTATTTTACTGAAAGAGTAGTAGATCCTTGGAACAAACTTCCAGCAGACGTGGTAGATAAATCCACAGTAACTGAATTTAAACATGCCTGGGATAAACATATATCCATCCTAAGATAAAATACAGAAAATAGTATAAGGGCAGACTAGATGGACCATGAGGTCTTTTTCTGCCGTCAGACTTCTATGTTTCTATGTTTCTATTGCACATATGTGTAGGTACGTAGATAAATAGACAGACATACAAATGATGATTATAGACAGACAGACAGACAGACATTGATGATAGACTGTCAGACAGAAATATATGATGATGGATAGACAGACAGACAGACATAGATGATGGTGGTGGTGGTGGTGGTGGTGGTGGTGGTGGTGGTGGTGGTGGTGATAGACAGACACCCAGACAGACAGATGAGATAACAAGTCCCATTATTTTGGCTGTAACTGCGAGTCTACAGAGAGGGGCGGCATACAAATCTAATAAATAAATAAATAAAATAAATAACTGTGTTTAAGCTAATTTTTTAATAGAACAAAATATTCCAGTTGTAGAGTTTATTTTTATTTATGTTCATTGATTGGTCAAAACCTATAATAAAAATCAATTTATTCATATTTTCCTAGATATGTTGAAACCTCTAATTGACTCCAGTATTTCCTACTTTAAAGGATAACAGTTGAATCAAATGTTCTTCCAAGCAGAGAAGTATGCTGCCAATGCTAAGAATGTGTATGAAAGAAACTTAATATTTTGCTAGGCTTCAATTTTTAAAGTGAAGGAGATATGATGGAAGTACACGTTTGTCAGTTTTTCTGCCTTTCCATTAGCAGCTGGACTGGAGTCAAGGTACTGGCGCTCATTGTTTTAATGTCCTTCACAACTCTGCTTTTGCATTCCTAGAGAAATTTTTTATTTTTATGCTTAATCATACCCAGGGAAAGTACTGAGGTTAGCTAAGAGCTTTTTCACACAACACACATATCCAAGTCAATTCAAAGCCTGGCAACTAAACCTCTGTAACAGGCAAAACGGGGTGACTTTTAGCCTAGGTTAGGGTGTTGGGTTTTGGGTTTTGTTTGTTTTTTGGCACCTTAGCACAGTGTACAAATCCAACCCATCTGAGTGTGCAAGGCAAACTTGGAATGTGGCTCCATTCAGTAACCAAGTTAAGCGCGTTAAGTAAATGCAACCCAAGTGCATATTTGTTTAAGATAAAGTTAACACTAATTTTGGCCCTCATTTTATAATGAAATTAGTGTGAAAATGGCTGATTTGGCATCACATATCAGCAGCGTGACCTGAAGGGATTCTTGAGGATGCCAAAATGGGATGAGAGTGTGATGTGACCACAGATTGCAGACTTGCCAAAACCTGCTTTTCTTTTTCCTTGCCGAGAAGCTCACCACTCAACTATTCCTCCTCTATAACAGTGTTTCCCAACCTTGGCAACTTGAAGATGTATTTGGACTTCAACTCCCAGAATTCCTCAGCCACCAAATGCTGGCTGGGGAAGTCTGGGAGTTGAAGTCCAAATATCTTCAAATTGCCAAGGTTGGGAAACACTGCTCTATAAACCAGCTTGAAAATGCGATTCAGACGGCAATCCAAAATACATCAAGCAAAGGGAGGGGCTAACTTTTTAGCAGGCATAAAAAAGGTGTCATATACAGTATCCCAGTTTCCAGTGCAAATCTACCCACCAGTTTATCTATTTATTTTGCGTGTGACAAAAGTGTTTTAAAAAAGCACATCACAATTACATTCTCAAATGAGCAGATATGAAACTATTTCCTCTATTTACAAATTCAAAAAAAATAAACTCTTTATGTGAGTTTACAGATTAACAAAGTTGGAAGGGACCTTGCAGGTCATCTAGTCCAACCCACTGCCCATGCAGGAGACATTTACATCTGCCTCTACTTAGGATCAAACTCACAACCTCCTGAGTGTGAGGATTCATGATGGAGTTGCATCCCTGATATGCAGTCCCTCATAGGACATTATTCCACAATATGTTGCACTGTCTGCTTTGAGGCACCACAACTACATTCCAAAGAAAAGTGTTGCATTAAGTCAGGGAGGGAAGCTATACTCCTGTACAGGTGGGAAAAAAACAATTTTACCCTTTTAAAAAAAAATAAAAATCCATCCCTTTAATTCCTTCTTCAAATTCCATTTAGAATTATCCTCCTTTAATTCTTTGCCAGTATAACATGTTCACTATGCTTTCTTTCTAAAATGAAATATTAATTTATTCTAACCCCATGGAAATTCCTTTGTTTTACTTAACATCTATAGATAGTAATTTATAAACAAGCATTTTATATAATCTTTTTTTTTCTTCCATGGTTCCTAATTTCCAGAGGCAGTCTAAAGGAATTTCTGCTGTGCAAGTGGGTAAACACAGTATTAAATAACTATATATGTAACATTGTCCGATGCGACAATGAGTAACAGTTGGAAATGAAAAAAAATCAGCATTATTATTATTTATGGATGGAATGGAGCAATCATTCCAAGATTTCTTTGAAGGACTTCATAGTATATGTTTTATTAGAACAACAGGAACGCGCAGCTTAATGAATCAGAGAGTGGAAGATCTTAAATCTCCTCAGGATAGGGAAGATTTATTAGGATTCAGGAGACCCTGTTGGAATTGTGGATCTAACGAAACATTCACAGCTGGGACTTTGTTCTCCTGCACATGGTTGTGGAGAGCCGGGCTGAATTTGGGAGAGGATATTAGGCCCATCCTCAGCAGGATGACTCGGATATGCCGGTTAGCATTAAAAAGCAATTTAAAAAGCATAATGCACAGAAAGCACCTAATTTTACAGCCAGCTGGGTGTTAAATTAATTGTACATGTATAGAAAACAGTGGAAGATGAGAGAATGAGAGAGTCGGCCTTTGAAGGTATGTGCTGGGTGGGGGTGAAAAAGGCCCTTTGTTTCTCTGCTCTGAGGTGACTTTAGTCACCTCATAAAAGATGCTTTGGTCAGCAGTGGAATGATAAAGCAAAAGATTAAATTAATGTATCTCTGGCTGATTTGATA
Organism: Erythrolamprus reginae; assembly: GCF_031021105.1. Classification (NCBI taxonomy): domain Eukaryota; kingdom Metazoa; phylum Chordata; class Lepidosauria; order Squamata; family Dipsadidae; genus Erythrolamprus; species Erythrolamprus reginae. The sequence goes on along the minus strand of NC_091951.1, from coordinate 167,139,427 downwards.
TGGAACAATAGTTATGAAATCATATTCAAGGGCTGGGCATTCAAAAAGACCATGGCTGCAAAAGTGTGTGAGGAGTAGGATAGCTAGAAAGACACCATTCCGGGGACAATTTTTATATGCTCATCTCATTGAGATTTGATCCTCTCGCCCTGAGCATAAACGGTTGGCAAAGAACTTGCCTTGACAGTTACAAATCTCCAAGCAGGTTGTTAGGCATTCCAGAGCTATATAGTCTAACATGGCACTCATGGACTCGTACGTATTTCTATATTCAGGCATCTCCAAACTTGGCAGCTTTAAGACTTGTGGACTTCAGCGGCCAGAATTCTTCAGCCAGCTATGAATTCTGGGAATTGAAGTCCATAAAAGGTTGCCATGTTTGGAGACCCCTGATCTATTACATGCATTCATTTACATGTTCTGAATGGTTTTGTTGTTTCAGCTTCCCAAGTCAAGAGTCCCTGAATTTGGAATTCTACACCTAACTATTACTACCAAGTACAGGTGATCCTTGACTTATAACCACTTGTTTAATGATTGTTCAAAATGACAGCATCACTGAAAAAAATGACATTTTTTTCACACTTACGACCATTGCAGCCTCCCCATTGTCATATGATCAAAATTTGGACATGTGGCAACTGGAACTTATTTATCGTGGTTGCAATGTCCTGGAGTTATGTGACTACCATTTGTGACTTTCTTACTTTCTTACTTCTTACTTTTGTGACTTTCTGGAAAAGGTGCAAAAACGGGCAACAAGAATGATCAAGGAAATGGAGCACCTCCCTTATGATACCAGGTTGCAACGCCTTGGTCTCTTCAGCCTTGAAAGACGGCGTTTAAGGGCTGACTTGATTGAAGTGTATAAAATCATGCATGGGATAGAAAAGGTGGATAGAGAAAAATTATTTTCTCTATCACACAATACTAGGACAAGGGGGCACTCCATAAAGCTCATAGGTAAGAAAGTGAGGACAAATCAAGGGAAATATTTCTTCACCCCGAGGGTCATTGGTTTATGGAATTCACTTCCAGAAGAGGTTGTGAGAGCTGTCAGCCTTGATAGCTTCAATTCAGGATTAGACAGATTCATGGATGCCAAGTGTATCAGTGGTTATTGAAATGGATGTCCATGTGCCGCCTCTATATTGGTTGAGGCAGGCAGGATTTTCTTGAGTACCATTTGTCTGCGGAGAGGGGCGGCATACAAATCTAATCTAATAAATAATAATAAATCTAATAAATAATAATTTGTTGGAGGTCAGGGGAAAGGGAGGGTCTTGCCTTCTCTTTCTGCTCAAGATCTCCAAGGACAATTGGTGGGCCACTGTGTGACACAGAATGCTGGACTTAATGGGCTTTGGCCTGATTCAGCATGGCTCTTCTTATGTTCTTATGTTCTTACAAGCAAAGCCAAATTCACTTAACAACCGTGTCAAGAAAGGTTACAAAATGGGGCAAAACTTATTTAATAATTCTTCCGTAGCCATGGAAATTTTGGGCTTGCAGTAATTGTGGCCGTAAGTCGAGGACTATTTTTAGTCTAGTGGTTAAACATTGGCTCCAAGTAACCAAGATGTACGTTCCTATTCAGCCTTTCTGGGTGATTTTGAACCAATCAATATCTCTGAGTTCAAATGGGATTCTTGTTAAGGTGATCAAATGAACACCATGTAATGGCCTGATGAGGATTACAGTATTATTATTTTATCATACATTAAAGTTTTATGTGATTTCTGTTCACATTTTGTTTGCCTTCCGGAGTTTCTGTGCCAAGAGGAATGGCCGTATAAATAGCAATAAATAAATAATATTCTGGTCAGAATCAAAATCAGCTTAAAGAAAAAACTTTTAAAAAAAGAAAAGAAAAAAGGGAATGAGCAGGAAGTGCAAATGATTTGCAGCCACCGCTGTTCTTCCCCTGCGGAGATTTAGCCATTATACTGAAAGCTGCTTCTCTGATGAATTTTAACCCTCTTTGTAACACTTTTCTATCTTTTTTTAATCCAATTATCTCTTCTTCTCACCTTAGCTCTATCTTGCCTTTCACCTCCCCTTTGAATCTACCGCCTTCCCTCACCCAGTCTCCATCCTACTTTTTTCTCTTCTTCTCTCCCCCACCACTGCTTTTTCCGATGGAAAGAGTGAGGGAATCAAATTGTTTTATAAATGGAAGAGCTGATGTAATAAACAATTAAATTTAACACACAACCAGGGGTGGGTTGCTAGCTAAAACGCTAAATTGGGCTTGCCATCATGGCTCGTGAGTGCTTGCGGGGCCAGCAAAGATAGAAAAATCGTACACGGAGCCATTGATGGTGAGACCTCGCTTGGAGTACTGTGTACAGTTCTGGACACCGCACCTCAAGAAGGATATAATGGAATTGGAAAAGGTGCAAAAAAGGGCAACAAGAATGATCAAGGAAATGGACCCCCCCCTTATGATACCAGATTGCAATGCTTTGGTCTCTTCAGCCTTGAAAGATGGCATTTAAGGGGTGACTTGATCGAAGTGTATAAAATCATGCATGGGATAGAAAATACTAGGACAGGGGGCACTCCCTAAAGCTCACAGGTAAGAAAGCCGCTCCAAGTCCTCTATCTAATTAATAAATAAAAATAAATAAATAAATAAATAAAACAAGAGAAATATTTCTTTACCCAGAGGATCGTTGGTTTATGGAATTCACTTCCAGAAGAGGTCTTGACAGCTGTCAGCCTTGATAGCTTCAAGGCAGGATTAGACAGATTCATGGATGCCAAGTGTATCGGTGGTTATTGAAACGGATGTCCACGTGCCGCCTCTATGTTGGTTGAGGCAGGCAGGATTCTCTTGAGTACCATTTGTTGGGGATCAGGGAAAAGAGAGGGTCTTGCCTTCTCTTTCTGTTCAAGATCCCCATGTACAATTGGTGGGCCACTGTGTGACACAGAATGCTGGACTCAATGGGCTTTGGCCTGATTCAGCATGGCTCTTGTTATGTTCTTATGAGCCACAGGTGCGCCCGTGTTTCAATGATTTTTTTTGCTTGCGCGCATGCCGAAACACGGGCACACCTACAGCTCCGTGTGCAATTTTGCTATCTACAAAGGTGCAGAAGCAAGCACTCACAAACCGCCACAGCAATCCCAATTTAACTTTCCGACTGGAGCCCACCCCTGCCCACAACACAACACTTGTGTTTTGGCTCTGATGGTGCCGTAGTTTTTTGAGGAGTGTGCTGCAGACCAAAGGGGAGCAGACTGTATTCCATTTTTAAAAAAATTTAGAACTGAGAGTTAAATGCAGTTTGAGTGGGATTCGTTTCTGAAATCGAGTGTCACAAAGAAGAGGGGGTCAACCTGTTCTCCAAAGCAGCTGAAGGCAGGACACAAAGCAATGGGTGGAAACTAATCAAGGAGAGAAGCAACAAAGAACTAAGGACAGATTTCTGATAGCTGGAAACATTTAAGAGTGGCTTGCCTTCAGAAGTTATGGGTGCTCCAACACTGGAAGTTTTAAAGAAGAAATTGGACAACCATTTGTCCAGAATAGCCAAGGGACTCCTGCTTAAGCAGTGGTTTGGACTAGAAGATCACTAAGGTCCTTTTTCAACTCTGCTATTCTGAAATTTAGCCTGGGTCATGGGAAGAACAGAGCGATATCTAAGTGGAATTATCAATATTTTAGGGGAGTTAAATTGCTGGATTGTACAGCAGTTGTGATCTTTCCATGGCAGAAGTCAACTGCTAGGGCAGAATTTTCTCATGACGATGCCAATATTCACGGCTCCTGGGCTTTCTGGCTGCAGTCCTACTAGGGGAGATCATTTGCAGAAGGAGTTCATATTCAAATGGTTGGGAACGAGTAACACCACCTTCTGGAGATCCTAACAAAGCTGAAACACAAGGACCAAAGCAAATGTATGCATCTTGAGCACACTGTGATCCGTCAGGATTCCTGTGGGTTTTAACCCCAAATGAAGAAAACACATATTACAGTTTCAAAAACACACGTGAAGTTACCCCTTCAAGCAGGTGAGCTCATCGGAAAAGGCTCTGACCTGGAGGGGGTTTTCTCCCCTCTATTGCCCTGCACCAACTTACTGGCCAGTAATTAACTTTGTGAAATCCTGCACACAGCAGTCCAAACAACCAAGGCCTGCAGTTTGAAGGGACCATTTCTATGTGCCAAAACCCGAACAAATCTTTGCATTAGCTCCCCCTGTGATCTTGCACAGTTGAGCTAAGAAGGCAGATTAGGGGAAGAGTAATAAGCTAGAGGAGAAAAACATAGGGCTTCACTCATTTATTTTAGATATGAAAGGGAAGGTGACCGTTGCGATAGCTTTTCTTGTTGGGATGATAAGAAGAATGCATTTGGAGGGGGGGTTTTCTGAAAAAAGAAAAACCCAGAGGACTTTGAAAAGATGGAAAATTAGCAACATCTGGGTCAAGCGAGCGAGGACAGATGAGAGAAAACGAAGACAGAAGAGAGGAAAAAAGACAAAAGGCATTTCAGAAGTCTAAGGCAGATCTTTTTATGTCCTTACTGTAGCCTTCTGAGAAGCAAAATCAACGGGAAAGCCCGTTTCACTTAACAACAATGTTAATAGTTAATGATTCCTTAACAATTGTAGTGATTCACTTAACAAGTATGGCAAGAAAGGTGTGCAGAATGGGGCAAAGCCCACTTAACAACTGTCTTGCTTACAATTGTGGGCTCAATTGTGGTCGTAAGTCAAGGACTATCTTTAAAGAAGGAATTTCCAATTGTCTTTCTGTTCTGTCGGGTTCTCTGGTAGAATCCTCCCAAAAATTCACAGGTACAAATTTCAGACACACACACACGTTTGAAAATTCAAAACAATGTTCTTTATAATAAAAATTCACTTAAACTAAGCCCTCATTTGGTATAGCAAAGAGCACTCGTCTCCAAGCAAACTGGTAATTTGTACAAGTCCCTTATCAGTTCTGTGATACTTAGTTTGCAGCTGTGAGGAAATTCACAGTCCTTCTTTTTTCACAAAGTGAAACACACTTTGCCCTGGTTTAGCACACAAAAGGTCAAAGTCAGTAAAGCAGTCACGAAACACAACGATCAGATAATCCTCCACAATGGCCAAACCCACAGGCTGCTATTTATAGCAGCCTCACTAATTACCACAGCCCCACCCAACCACAGGTGGCCTCATTTTCTTTGATAATAATCTCTCAGTTGTTGCTGCCTATGCATCGCTCTCCGCATGCATGGCTGTATCATTAACTCTTGTTCTGAATCCAAGGAGGAGCTAGATAATTGATCTCCTTCTGAGCTGTCTGCCACACTCTCCTCCTCCCTGTCACTCATGTCTTCTTGGTCAGAGGAGCCTTCATCATCAGATTCCACCAGGGGCAAAACAGGCCTGCTGCATGTGGATGTCTCCCCCACATCCACAGTCCTTGGGGCAGGAGCTGGGCCAGAGCTAACCACAACACTTTCCAGGATAGACGTTCTGTATAGACTAGGGCTTATTGCAACCTTTTTCTCACTTGCTGTGGTGGAGGCCACGTATCTGGAGAAGATAGAGTGAAAAAGGCAATCTCAGTGCACCTTATTTTCCAACTGAATCCTTCTAATGTCATTATTGTAAACTCACATGGAACAGCAAAACTCAAAATATTGTGCTCCAAAGCCAGCTTTGTTACCCACGTCATCTCATTATTTGATATTATATCCTGGTTTCCATGAATACAGTGGCACATTAGATGGTTGGCATCTAACTGTAACAATCAGATAATTGGAAGAAGTGTCAGTGAGAGGAACTTCATGACGTCAAATCATACAAAGTAAAAATAAAGGGGCTTTCATCACAACACAAATGCAAGTGTTAGTTGTATACTAACCATTGACTCAATCGTGGAGAAAAATTAAGTCCATTATTTCCAAATACATAGCGGCCTCCGTCTTTGTGATTGGAATTATTCCAAAGAATTCATACAAATCTAAATAGACTATTCATGAATCCATGCCCAAATTCTTAAAAGACAAAAAGCTAACACGTTACCTTTGCCCCAATTTCCTTGAAGAAATCTTTAGAAAAAAAGGAACTGAAACTTTAGAAGCATGCCAATAAACACCACCAAGCAGACATTTATATTGCAAGCACAATATTATTTATTTTATTAGTCAAATTTGTACAGCTCCTCCTATCTCACAAAATGAGTGTGCTCAAATAAGAATGAATATAAAAATAGGCAATATAAAAATATAAATTTCAGATTAAAATAATAATTATAAAAACTAATGTATTAACCTTAGGCAAAGGGTGAATAAGAATGAATACCTAGCCATGGAATTATCTAGGCATGCTTCCCAGTTTCCTGGGGATCTTATATACAGTGGTACCTCTACTTATGGACTTAATTTGTTCCGTGACCAGGTTCTTAAGTAGAAACGTTTGTAAGAAGAAGCAATTTTTCCCATAGGAATCAATGTAAAAGCAAACAATGCATGTGATTGGGGACACCACAGGGAGGGTGGAGGCTGTTTACTCCCAGGAGATTCCTAGAGAGGCCCCACCGAGGCTTCTCCCCACCTTTTCCGGCCCTGTTTCCTCCCAGGAGATTCCTAGAGAGGCCCCACGGAGGCTTCTCCCTGCCTTTTCTGGTTATAGTTTTGGAGGCTCAGATTGTAAGTGGAAAATGGTTCTTGAGCAGATGCCAAAAAATCATGAACACCCGGTTCTTATCTAGAAAAGTTCGTAAGTAGAGGCATTCTTAGATAGAGGTACCACTGTACTACTTCACAGTGCTTTTACAGCCCTCTCTAAGCAGTTTTACAGAATCAGCATATTGTCCCCAACAATCTGGGTCCTCATTTGACCCACCTCAGAAGGATGGAAAGCTGAGTCAACTTTGAGCCGGTGGTGAGATTTGAACTGCTGAACTACAACTAGCAGTTAGCTGAAGTAGCTAGCAGTGCTGCACTCTAACCACTGCGCCACTCCGGCTTCAAAGCCATTCATTCTGCCTAATACAAGGATAGGACTGATGCTCTGATTGCAGGCAGCTGGCAGTCAACAGTAATAGCCTGCAGTACTGCACTCTAACTACCGTGCCACTGCAGCTCTTGATGAGCTAATTCAGGGGGGAGGATCTTCCATAAGGCAATCACCATGGCAGAGGTGGCATGTCTCCTGGAAACACTGGTGGGTTGCTGCCAGTTCGGACCAGTTCTTTACAACCACTCGCCGAACCAGCCGCGATGACTGGCAGAACCACGTGCCCGAAATAGGTCCTCCGATTGCCTCTGCTTGCAAAAAAAACCCATCTGTGGCATAGGCAAATGCTTCTGTGCATGCACAGAGGTTCATTTCTGGGACTTTTACACATTGCACACTTCCATTTTGATCAGAATCAGTAAGGAAGGTAAGTGGAACCCATCCCTGCGTAGAACCCAGGGCCCCTGGCTGATGGTATCCATAACATGCCTTCTCTGCCACAGGAAACAGGAGGGGCTAATATAACCAGGGAAAGGTAGCCCTCAAAATAGCCTTTCAAAGAGAAAAATCTCTTACATGCCCAATACATAACTTGATCAGAGTTTCGCCAAAAGTGTCACACAAAATCTAAACCTGTCCACAATAATAACCACAATACAGGTAGTTGTCAACTTATGACCACAACTAAAACCAAACTTTCTGTTGTTAAGTGAGTTTTATCTTATTTTACTATCTTTCTTGCCACCATTGATAAGCTAATCATTCCAGTTGTAAAGTTAGTAACGTGGTTGTTAAGTGAATCTGGCTTCTCCATTGATTTTGCTTGTCAGAAGGTTGCAAAAGGTGATCACAATGACTCTGGGACACTGCAATCATCATAAATATGAGTCAGTTGCCAAGTGTCTGAATTTTGGTCATGTGACTATGGGGATGTAAGTTTTCATAAGTGTGAAAATTGGTCATAAGTCACTTTTTTCAGTGCTGTTGTAACTTTGAGTAGTCACTAAACAAAAGTTTATAATTCAAACACTACAGTATCTGTATAGATTGCCATTAGAAAATCTATTTTAAAGATGTGAGGTGATTATCCATCTTTCAAACATAAGGCCATCCATATTGTAAAGATTGGAATTCCCAGAACTCCCAGCCAATAGATCCAGTTAGCCACATTGTTTGGAAATTTGGGGAGTTGGAATCCCAACATGCTTACTGAAGGTGCCAGTACTTAGACAACTGAAACTGATCTCAGAAAAGTTAAGCAGGGCTGAGCTAGTTAATAACTAGATGGGAGACTCTTAGGGAATCATAGAACTTTTTACTAAATCTGCACTTCTATTTCTACTAGTTCTTTCTCATCATTCCTATCACCCTTTTCCTCCCACTTAGGACTGTAGGACTGTAACTTGTTGCTTGTATCCTAAGATTTTTATTAAGATTGATTGTTTCTTCATTGCTTATTTGACCCCTATGACAATCGTTAAGTGTTGTACCTCATGATTCTTGACAAATGTATCTTTTCCTTTTATGTACACTGAGAGCATAAGCACCAAAGACAAATTCCTTGTGTGTCCAATCACACTTGGCCAATAAAATTCTATTCTATTCTATTCTATTCTGTCTGGATTTGGACATGGAAAATTGTCTTCTCTTCAAGCAGTGGCCAATTGGAGATAAGGCTGGCCTCATCACTCCTGAGGTTCTAAAGGTCCCTCAACAACTTGTTATGCCAACTGATCTGTTGACAGATGAACTTGTGAGGTGGCTCCCTTATTATTAACATCCCTCTGTCTATTATTCTCTTTTCCTGTCTCAGATTGGCTTTTATACTTTTTAAATGTTCTTAATTCTATAGTAATCTTACTAATGATTTTATTATTTATTTAGTGTTTATATCAGATTGTTGTATGCTGCCTAGAGTAACTTTCCATGCAATGGAAAGTCTGGCTTCTATAAATTTGATGAATAAGTAAATAATAAACTGGTTTGTTAACCGTGGCATCCTAAGGAGCAGATCATCTTCTCAGCAGTCAAGAATCAAGAAAAAGAATAAAAGAAACCTATTTTTGGAGTTGGGATGTCCATTCCTTGCTTCATAGAAATAACATGAAAAAAGATGAAGAGCTCTCATAGAAGCCAGACTTTGCAATTCTGTTCCATCATTCCATTGTGCAGTAGGTGAATCAACTTCATGAATATCCTTGAGCGCCCATGAAGTCTCAGGATGATCCAAAGAGCCTCCCCGTTTACAGTGTCAAATACCTTTGTTAGGTCAAAGAAGATAGAGTTAAAAGGCTTGTTCTGCTCAATGTAGTCTGTCTTCAAGACTGAATGTTCCCATAAATACCAGAAGGTGCTTTAAAAACATATTGGTTTCAGTGTGCATCTTTATTCAACCATCTTCCTCTACATTTTTTATTGTTACATTTTCTCTGTATAGGATTTCAGTTTCTTTTTCAATTGAATTGTACAGTTTTTATGCCAAATTTAAAAGTGGAAATAATTCTGAAGTGATTTATCTTGGTCTGGTTTTTTTATATCTCAAAAATATGGCATTTTTAACTAGTGTGTACATTTTCTATAACCAAATGACATAGGGTGATATCATTTAAACCATTCAATTTAAAAAGAGGGAAGAATAAAGAAGACCTGGAGAGTTATCTCAGAAACAAAATACCAACAAATTTGACTGAAAACCTCAAACATCCCTCTGGTTGAAGAAGAAAGAAAAAATCTAATTAACCATTAACAGATAACACTTTATCGGCAATTGCTACTAATCAGATATAGATTTATTCTTCCAGTGTTGTTTAATCATTCTTTTGGCAAGCTATGATGCACAAAAACTCCACAGCTCTTGATGTCTTGATGAATTTCAAATACTGGGATTATGGCCAACAGAACATATGCATCGTCAATTTGCAAAGATTGTGCTACATTCTTGTTGAATGAATACTGTGGATTTCAGCCCAAAATGTGGCAATGATAGGGCAAGTCTAGACTATATGAGTTAACATCTCAACATTTTGTTGCTAGGGGTAGATGCTGCTATTATTCTATCAGCACAACTCAACTGTTTGGAAATCTGAGTTTTGAGTAAGGGAATATCGCTCGAGTGACAGAAGACATCCTCATGTTTCTATCGGTAAATTTTCCTCAGTGCATTTGGAAAGAAATTGAATAATTTAATAGAGAGACACATTCTTTTCCTAATCTCTAACGCACAGTAAGGACAATACAGTACCATATAAATCTGTAATTTCAATATATCTCTTATTCAATTCCTGATTTGGAAAGAAAAATATTAAGGAAATTGTGCCAGCACATCAGCAACAAAAGTAAATGGCTGATTGCGTGAACTGTTTCTCTGCCATGTGTAAATAGTAGTTGTCTGGTGTCTTCAAGCTAGTTTTGACTCATGGCAACTGGCTGGACAAGTCCCTACAAATTCTTGTCAAGGATGTTCAGAGATGGCTTCCCATTGCGTTCTTTCTAAGGCTCAGCAAGTGGGATTGGCCCAAGGCCAACCCGTTGGCTTCATGCCTAAAAGATGACTAGAAGTTACAATCTTCTAATTTCCAGCCTGGTGCCTTTAACCACAGTATGAAACTTGCTCTTCTGCCACCTGTGAACTACCAATGGAATGAGAAGAAGTAGCAAGCAGTTCACGTCTAGCCAGAAAAGAGGCAAGTCAAATTCCACACAAGCACAGTTACTGAAGCATCGCTAAGCAACTGCTCTCCAGATGTTTTACATCACAGCTCCTACCTATTTCTGCCCTTCTATACTAGGACTGGTTGGATTCAAAATGCTCCCCAAATGTTTTTGGATACCAGAACAATTTTTCTCTATTAGATAGTACTTGGACAAGACTTTACATATACCAGTGACGGCGAACTATTTTTGGCTTGGGTGTCAAAAGGGTGTGCGTGCATGCATGCCCAAACCCATAATGTCCTCCTCCCTTGCATGTGCACAACCCCTGTGCTGCCCCTGTGCATACACACAACCCCACCACCACATTGGCCACCCACACATGTGCACAGGCCTCACTGAAGCATCCAGACTTCCGGTAGACCCATTGGATTATTTTTCGCTCTCCCCAGGGTTCAGGAAAGCCTCCTAAAGCCTGGGGATGGTGAAAAAAAGCCCAACAGGCCAACTTCTGATTAGCCCATTGGACCATTTTTCACTGTTCCTATGCTTCTGGAGACTTTCCTAAACCCTGGGATGGCGAAAATGTCTGGTTGACCCATTTTTGGCTTCCCATAGACTTAGGAAGTATTCATAAAGACTGGGGAGAGTGGAAATGACCAAAAAGAAGCCCCAAAACCATCTGGCCAATGTGTGCATGCACACTGGAGCTAACATAGGCAATGCCTCGTGTATCCTCAGATATGGCTTCACGTACCACCTGGGGCATGTGTTCCATAGGTTCACCATAACTGACAAATAACAATAATAATAATAATAATAATAATAATAATAATAATAATAATAATAATAATATTTAGATTTGTATGCTGCCCCTCTCCGAAGACTTGGGGCGGCTCACAACATAAGATATCATCAATGCAAGTCTTATAAGGATCTCCCCAGATTTTGTTGTCCATAAAATGAAGTTTTATTATTGTTCCCATTACTGTTTACAAATATTTTGTTTTAAAACTGGAAAACAGCAGAGTGGTGTTGAAAGTCTAACGGTAACATAATTGAATAAAAGTGAGAATATGAATGTAATTATGTAATTTATTTCCCACCCAACTCATGGTGAGCATTAAATTTTCATTGTATTACCTTAATTACATCAGTGGTGCATGGCTGCATTTATTTCTCATTGTTCAGTCATCAATCAAGTAATTACGGATATGTGATTGTGGTGGCAGTAACAACATCCTGTATTATAGTTTAGAGTTTGCTCATGTATGAAAAGTATCATATTTTCAAATCTGCAAACACCTAGAAATTATTGGAAGCCATCATGGGCTTGTCAACAACAGATCATTCTTTGCATTCTTTGAAAAGGTGACTAAATTAGTGGACCAAGAAGTGCTGTAGACATAGCATATTTGGATTTCAGTAAGGCATTTGGCATTGACCTGGAGAGAAGCATGCAGTGAAGTACCCCAAAGTTCTTTCTTTCTGGCCAACTGATTTTCAGCTTTCTTTTCAGCCGTTTTTGGTCTCCCCAGCTTCATGAAAGCTTCCTAAACCCTAGGGACAGCAAAAATGGCCCAACAAACCAAATGGAAGTTTATTTGTGTGTGTCACCCGCAGCCTCTTTTTCACTGTCAAAGGTCTTCAGGAATTTCTTTGGCTTTGGACAATTTCATTCATTCATTCATTCATTTATTGGATTTATATGCCGCCCCTCTCCGAAAACTCGGGGCGGCTAACAACAGTCATGAACAATATACAGTAAAAATCCAATACTAAAAACTAACTTAAAACCCCTTAATATATAAAACCAGCATACGTACAAACATACCATACATACAGTTGTATCAGCCTAGGGGGAGAAGAAGTCTTAATTCCCCCATGCCTGGTGGCAGAGGTGGGTTTTGAGTAGCTTACGAAAGGCAAGGAGGGTAGGGGCAGTTCTAATCTCTGGGGGGAGTTGGTTCCAGAGGGCCGGGGCCGCCACAGAGAAGGCTCTTCTCCTGGGTCCCGCCAAGTGGCATTGTTTCGTTGACGGGACCCGGAGAAGACCCACTCTGTGGGACCTAACTGGCCGCTGGGATTCGTGCGGCAGAAGGCGGTTCCTGAGGTAATCTGGTCCGGTGCCATGAAGGGCTTTATAGGTCATAACCAACACTTTGAATTGTGACCGGAAACTGATCGGCAACCAATGCAGACTGCGGAGTGTTGGTGTGACATGGGCATATTTGGGAAAGCCCATGATTGCTCTCGCAGCTGCATTCTGCATGATCTGAAGTTTCCAAACACTTTTCAAAGGTAGCCCCATGTAGAGAGCGTTACAGTAGTCGAACCTCGAGGTGATGAGGGCATGAGTGACTGTGAGCAGTGACTCCCGGTCCAAATAGGGTCGCAACTGATGCACCAGGCGAACCTGGGCGAACGCCCCCCTCGCCACAGCTCAAAGATGTTTCTCTAATGTGAGCTGTGGATCGAGGAGGACGCCCAAGTTGCGAACCCTCTCTGAGGGGGTCAATGTTTCTCCCCCCAGGGTAATGGACGGACAGATGGAATTGTCCTTGGGAGGCAAGACCCACAGCCACTCCGTCTTGTCTGGATTGAGTTTGAGTTTGTTGACACCCATCCAGGCCCCAACAGCCTCCAGGCACCGGCACATCACTTCCGCTGCTTCGCTGACTGGACATGTGGTGGAGATGTATAGCTGGGTATCATCAGCGTATTGATGATACCTCACCCCATGCCCTTGGATGATCTCACCCAGCGGTTTCATGTAGATGTTAAATAGCAGAGGGGAGAGGACCGACCCCTGAGGCACCCCACAAGGGAGAAACCTAGAGGTCGACCTCTGACCCCCCACTAACACCGACTGCGACCGACCGGAGAGGTAGGAGGAGAACCACTGGAGAACAGTGCCTCCCACTCCCAACCCCTCCAGCCGGCGCAGAAGGATACCATGGTCGATGGTATCGAAAGCCGCTGAGAGGTCAAGAAGCACCAGGACAGAGGACAAGCCCCTGTCCCGGGCCCGCCAGAGATCATCCATCAACGTGACCAAAGCAGTTTCCGTGCTGTAACCGGGCCTGAAACCCGACTGCTGGGGACCTAGATAATCGGCTTCTTCCAAGGACCGCTGGAGCTGGAGTGCCACCACCTTCTCGACAACCTTCCCCATGAAGGGAAGGTTGGAGACTGGACGGTAGTTATTGAGTACGGCTGGGTCCAGGGAGGGCTTCTTGAGGAGGGGGTGCACGAGCGCTTCTTTATAGAGTGTTGGAAAAACTCCCCTCCCCAAGGAAGCGTTGGTAATCTCCTGGGCCCAGCTCCGTGTCACCTCTCGACTGGCCAAAACCAACCAAGAGGGACACGGATCTAGTGAACAGGTGGCGGAACTCACAGCTCCAATGGCCTTGTCCACTTCATCAGGTGTCACCAAGTCAAACTCCTCCCAGACAGATGGACAAAGACGTTTAGCCCCAGTCACCTCGACTGACTCGTTGTCAGTGGACTCTGTTTTACAATTGGAGTCGAGGTCCGCCCGGATCCGAGCGATTTTATCGGCAAAAAACGTGTTAAAGTCCTCGGCACTACTCTGTAAGGGCTCCCCAACTCCCCCCTGATTAAGAAGGGAGTGGGTTACCCTAAACAGAGCAGCCAGGCGGGATTCCGCTGATGCAATCAAGGCGGAATGATACGCGCATCTTGCCGCCTTGAGCGCCACTTTGTAAGTCTTAACATGTGCTCTTACAAGTGTTCGATCGGATTCGGACTTACTCTTCCTCCATCGCTTCTCTAGACGTCTCTTCTGGCGCTTCAACTCCCGGAGCTCCTCGTTGAACCATGGAGCTCTACGGGGTCTAGCGCCACGGAGAGGTCGCAGCGGCGCAATTCGGTCAAGGGCCTCTGCTGCAGCCTTGTTCCAGGCCTCAGCCAGAGACTCTGCCGGACTGCGGACGAGTGTATCTGGAAGAACCCCAAGCGCCTTCTGAAAACCTTCTGGATCCATCAGGCGTCTGGGGCAGCCAAGCATCCCACAACTCAGTCCATTTTTTCTGCCGCCAGCAAGGCTTTCCTGAAGATCTCTGCAGCCGACAACAGTCGATCTGGAACTCTGTTATTGGCTACAGAGGCTTTCAGGAAAGCTTTGCTGGCTGCAGAAGAAATGGGCCGAGGTGTGGGAGGCCTGGCTGCAACTATCTGAAGGTACAACTCCACTTCCGTTTCATTTCCAAACTTCCGATTGGCCAGTTGGGCCATTTTTTGCCATCCCCAGACAAATGTTACAAAATTGGGATTGCAGCCTACTTTCTTGTTGTTTTAGAAAAGCATAGATCCACTTGATGCATTACTCAGCTTCCCCAAGAACTGTGTCCAGTTTTTGATGTTAGCAATGAGAAATCAGTTTCCCAAGGCATTTTGAAAATCTGCAGTTGCAGTTAACTTTTGTCTATGCCCATGTTTTCTTCGACATTTCCTCTCACCGATAAACTCAGTCATACTCCAGACACAATTTTCTTTAGCAAACATTTCATAGAAAGAATGATTACTGCAAGGTGCTAACATTGAAACTATATAGAAGTCAAAGAAGATCTATCTTATTGCTTCTGGGTCTAAAGGTTAGAGTACTTTTCTGTTCCCTTTCAAATGCGAATGAAATGATCCTGAGATGGGCTTTCATGTGAAAAAACACAGAACAAGGTTTCATCTTCCACGGGAAAGAATGTTGGTTGGGCAGGACACACATCCAAGAAGGTCTTCCAGTCATCATTCAGAAAACAGCCAAGGCTTAAGACCTGCTATCTATATCTGGACTAACATGGCCCAAGTCAGATCTGTTGTGGGTTTCTACATCCTTCCAATATTATATTACAGTATATTATTCTTGGGAGTGGCTGCCAATGGAACAAAGACAAAATAAAGCAATTAACTTTTTAGGATACAATTTCTCATATAAGAGGAACAAAGAATAGATCTTATCTTCAATTTGTTATCTTATTGGTCTTAACAAAGCTGACAAAATGTTTGATTCACTACTGTGATTATCGTGTGTTTTCAGATCTGTTTTTTGGAGGCAATTATTACAGTGTGAAGGTTATGATTAAAAGTGACTGAGCAGGAATGGGTTTCTCCCAGGAGCGGGCTACCATTCCCGGCCCTACCGGAATGGGCCCAGAGCGCGCCCCCGCTTATCCCCCATGCATGCACGCATGCGCACTTGAGCACGATTTCTGGGTTTTTTTGCTTCTGTGCATGCGCAGAAGCTTAAGAAACCCCAGAAATGGCCAAACAAGTACGTGCCCATTCACCGCTGCCTATCGCCATTTGCCCTCCCCTCGCCCGCTTGCCGTGCTTGCCTCTCAGTCTTGGTGGTGGTGGTAGCTGACGCAAGAGATAAGCAAGGGGTGAACGGCGAGGGAAGGCAATGCTCACGGCAAGGCAGGGCAGGCGTAGGTTTGGGAAAGCACCAGTGGTGCATGCACACATGTGCACACCCAGCATCGCCACCAGTGCTAGCCTATGCACTATATGGTCGCCACTGGAACGGCATTCCCCACCGTTGAGGCTGGGGCCCACCACTTTGGACCAGTTTGGCCGAACTGGTAGCGATTCACTGATGATGTCATGATGATGTCACCAACCTGGTTTGGTCAGTGCCGGTCTGTGGGCTCTGCAATCTTTTTTTTTTTTAATTCTTCTGAGCATGCACAGAAGCTGAGTTTCCAGCACTAGGGATACTGTTAGTACAGGGTACATGTTTGTTAGGGTTTGCCATTGTAAACTTGTACTATCACTTTAAACTTGTACTATCACTGTAAAAGTGTACTGTCACTTTAACAGTTAAATATTCTAAGCTGGTTCATCATTAGAGGGCGCCAGTACTCCTTCCCTCAACTGAGGCTGTGACGCACATTTCTGCTCAGTCATTGTCATTATTACTTTGCCTTGGAGGGGGAGTGTATTAGCTTTGTGCGTATTTTATTCTATTTGCTTAGTGCTTATTATGAATTGTTTCTATCTTTTGTCCATATGCAAATAGTACTTATTAAGCATAACTAAGTCTGTGTCTTTGGTTTTTTGGCTTTATCACACACCCACGCTCTGTTAAAATTCTCTGCTCGGTGTATGTTGAAGGTATCTTAGCCCAGCTATACCGAGATATACCAACAGATACAGTCGCCATCTTGTTTTTGGCTTTTTTTATATATATTACTTTTTTTCAAATTTTTTGGCACTGTGCACGCCTACATGTGCATGTGCCCACACGGTGCAGGAGGATGCGGCACGGCAGTGAGGTAAGTTAGAACCCACCCCTGACTCTGAGCAATCATACCTGAGAATTGGATCTCCAGATTAGGGATTTAGGGATCCTGATGAGAACACGTATCATATCAGCATCTCAGGCGATGTTGATTCCCTTTTACGGTTTAAACATTGTTTAGTACCTCTCAAGAGGATGACAGCTTGCTACTTTTTGGAATTGATCCATTTATTTCCTGCCATGAAAGGCTTAACAACATTCTTAAATGCTATATGTTGTTGTTGTTGTTTTCTCTTCCTTTTTAGGATCTGAAGCTGCCAAGCTGTACAGCAGCAACTTCCTTTGGTCTTATTAGTCACAGATAGAGTATGAAAGATTTGGCAGTGTTTTACAAACAGTGATTTGGTTATTTGACATTGGCCCTATTTTCTTTTCAAGAATCAGAGGCACGTGGAAAACAACCGCATTTCCATTCCGGAATGATTTACAATCAGCACGGGTTATATGCCTTATGCCTCGTGACGTTGCAATTTGTCTCCTCTCCAGCATATAAGAGAGTTTAAAATTGTCTTCAGCTCCTCCAGTTTTACAATAGGAATTATCTACTTGACTGCGGACCTAATGTAGCACACTTCATCAACAATGTGATTTGTGATGTGGTCAGGGGTTGGATCGATCCCAGTGGAGACTGTGAGATTCCCACATTATGGGCCTTAGGAGAGACGTTTGCAGAAATGTCTGCTGGATAACAAACATATTCTGAAGTGTTAGTCAAGTTCTACACCAGCTTGTTATAAACACAGACCTAACATTTTTGTTAAAAGAATGCTAGTTATGCATTGTATGAAAGGTTGGGTTAGCCCAGAAGAGACAGCTGTGTATTGGTGCTGTCACCAATAAGTCTACAGAAGGTTTCTGATATTTCTGTTGCTAAGAGACTTCATGTCACCGTTCTTGCTATTACTTTGTCATGTACCATTTTACAAGCTCTACAAGTCTTCTGGTTGCTAATAGCCACAATCATTCACTGCTAGCATTGCTATTCCATTGCAGTAGCAATCAATGATACCATCTTTCTTGGGCTATAAGACACACTGCTGTATAAGATGCATCAAGATTTCAAAGAGGTAAGTAAGAAAAAAAGTTTTTGTCCTCCCAGGACCTAGGCGTACCCTACAAGCCTCACAAACCCTTTGTGTGCCTCATTTTTTGCAAAAATGGGCCCATGTTTCACCCATCTTTTTGCAAAAATGGGGTGGGCAGTGGGTTTGGGAGGCCTTCAGAAAGCTCTTGAGGACTGGGAGAAGTAACAAATGCCCCTGTTTTTCCAAAAAAAAATGGCTCATTTTTCATCCACCTTTTGCAAAAATGGGGTGGGCAGAGGGCTTGGGAAGCCTACAGATAACTTTTGGGGACTGGAGGAAGGCAAAAGCACTCCATTTTTTTGCCAAAAATGACCCAGTTCTATCTGGTTTTTTTGCAAAAATGCAGGTGTGTTTGCTTTCCCCAGCCCCCAGGAGCATGCTGCATGCCTCCCAAGCCCTCTGCATACTCAATTTTTGTGGGAAACAGCCCTATTTTTTGGAAAAATGAGGTGTGGGGCTGGAGTTTCAGGAGGCCACAAATGGTTGTATTCAGTGTGTAAGACACACCAACATTTCCATCCCCTTTTGTAAGACACACCGACATTTCCATCCTCTTTTGGGGAGGGGAAGGTGTGTCTTATACTCAGTAACAAGCAGCCAAAATTTTTACTGCGACACTATGGGTGTGGCATATTTTGTGGGTGTGGCTTGATGGTCATGTGACTGGGTAGGAGTGGCTTGCTGGCCATGTGACCAGGTGGGAGTGGCTTGAACGATCATCATCGTTCAAGTGAGCTGTTAAGTCCTCGACTTACAACCTCACAATTGTTTCTCTCTGGGGTGACAATTTGCTTTGTGTTTCCTGCGCTCTCCTTCCTGGGTCGCCCTCCCACCTCAGGCTGGGTAGCTAGGCGAATGGGTGCCAATCAGCTGTTGAGAAAAGATGGGGGAGAAAATGGCCCCCCTGAAACTCCTGCCGGTGCTGGTCTCCCTGCTGCTTTCCAAGGAGGAGGAGGACAGTGGGAGGGGAGGATAGTCAGCCCGGAGCTGGGCGCATAGCTTCATTTCCACCCGTTCTGCCTGCTGCCCATCCCTGCTTATACTCCCCAAAATACAGTCATTCTCAATTATTCCCTTCTGGTTCATCCTCTTCCTCACACTGATTGAGAGGATGGGCATGGGGTGAAATGTAAGGACACACCCTCAACCTCTTGCAACCTCTTGCTTTGTGCCTGTGAGCTGTCCATTTTTAAATAAGGGGTGTGGTCACCTTTGAAAGATCATTCAACTAAGGATGGGACGATGGGACAAGGTAAGAGGACATGTGGTAGGTAGAATTCGAGACCAAACTATAAAGAATAAATCAGAATTACTTTACAATATGTAAATAGATACATAGCTCTTGAGTTAAAATAGTATATACAAAATATGCCCCCATTTTTGTGGAGAAGTATGAATATTGTCTGGAGGTGGGCACTTTGAAAACACTGAGCACAATGTTATGTGTTGTGTGCATGTTTCATTGATATATATTGGTATGATAAAAATAAATAAATAAATAAATAAATAGATCTATCAATCAATCAATCATTCATTCATTCATTCATTCATTCATTCATTCATTCATTCATTCATTCAATCAATCAATCAATCAATAACTAAAAAGATCATTCAACTCGTGTCAAAAATAGCCTGACAGCTCACAGACATGGAAGAAGGACAAGGGAGAGCTCTAGCGGCACAATTAGATGGTCAGTTTAAAAGACATTAGGGAAATGTGCCAGGATCACATATTTGCTGCTCCAGTCATCAGGGCACTTGGGAGATTCAGGCAGTTCAAATGAGTATAAAGATTTATTGCAAGCTTAAGCTCTCTATTAGAATCTGACCAACTAACAGCCAAGGGAAATAAGCGGGCTATAAGGAAGGCAGGACTTCGATTTCTTGTGGGCACCCAGAAACCTGTGACTTATGATGCATTTGACCTCAGCCTGGTCATTTCCGATGTTCAGTGGCAGACACCCAATTTTACCATATTAATGAAGCTAGTAAATAGTGCTGCCTTTATGGTCTTAATGAGGGACAAGTCAAGACAAGTGATTGTTTGATACCTTTCAATTTGTTTCCCCATTCAGTAAGCATCACCTGCTTGAGGGAGGGCATTGCTTTCCTTACCATGTGATGGGCCATAGCCATGTGGGTGCCACCAGATGATTTGACAGATGAATTTGGCTCCAGGTTGCCCAGCTACAAGATTACAGAATGCCACCTTGCTTTGTGCCTGTGACCTCTCACTTAGGCCTTTTCCGAGTATGAGTCCTAGAGTACAAGCAGAGGGAATGGCCTTGAAGCCGGGGTGGCACAGTGGTTAGAGTGCAGCACTGCAGGCTACTTCAGCTAACTGCTAGCTGTAGTTCAGCAGTTCAAATCTCACCACCGGCTCAAGGTTGACTCAGTCTTCCATCCTGCGGAGGTGGGTAAAATGAGGACTCAGACTGTTGGGGGCAATATGCTGATTCTGTAAACCGCTTAGAGAAGGCTGTGAAAGCACTATGAAGCAGTATATGTCTAAATGCTATTGCTAATGCTATTGCTATTGAAGGACAGGAAGGAGAGCTGTTTCCAAGATAATGGTAGCAGATAAAGGGGGCTAAGAAAGAAGTGTGAGTAAGCATCTCAGAAAAGCCCTCACACAATGTTGGGGTTAGCTCTGGCCCTGCTCCTGCCCCAAGGACTGTGGATGTGGGGGAGACATCCACATGCTGCAGACCTGTTTTGCCCCCGGTGGAATCTGCTGATGAAGGCTCCTCTGACCAAGAAGACATGAGTGACAGGGAGGAGGAGAGTGGGGCAGACAGCTCAGAAGGAGATCAATTATCTAGCTCCTCCTTGGATTCAGAACAAGAGTTAATGATACAACCACGCATGCGGAGAGCGATGCATAGGCAACAACAACTGAGAGATTATTATCAAAGAAAATGAGGCCACCTGTGGTTGGGTGGGGCTGTGGTAATTAGTGAGGCTGCTATAAATAGCAGCCTGTGGGTTTGGCCATTGTGGAGGATTATCTGATCCTTGTGTTTCCTGACTGCTTTACTGACTTTTTGTGTGCTGATTTTTCCCCGCTTTGAAACTAAACCAGAGCAAAGTGTGTTTCACTTTGTGAAAGAAGAAGGACTGTGAATTGCCTCACAGCTGCAAGCTAAGTATCACAGAACTGATAAGGGACTTGTACAAATTACCAGTTTGTTTGGAGACCAGTGCTCTTTGCTATACCAAAAGAGGGCTTGGTTTAAGTGAATTTTCATTATAAAGAACATTGTTTTGAATTTTCAAATGTGTGTGTGTCTGAAATTTGTACCTGCGCATTTTTGGGAGGATTCCACCAGGGAGCCCGACAGAACACACAAAGACAAAGGAAGTGAGAAGAAAAATACATTAAGAATAAAAGATTGGAAGAGATTCTGGAGGTCTTCTAGTCCAATTCTCTGCTCAAGCAGGAGATCCTCTATAATTTCAGATAAATGGGTGTCCAATCTCTTTTGAAAAATCTCCAGTGATAGAGCATTGGAACACCCACAATTATTGGAGGCAAGTCCTTCCACTGATTAATTGTTCTAATTGTCAAGGAATTTCTCCTTAGTTCTTGTTGCTGCTCTCCTTGATTAGTTTCCATCCTTTGCTTCTTGCCCTACCTTTAGGTGCATCCAGATTTGCAGGATTCTGTTACTCCAGCTTTACAATAACAATAGCACTCGCCTACATGACATTAGTATCCTAGTCTGGACTACCTTGCAGGACTGAAAGCCATTCTTCCACAGCTGCCACTTTTCTTCCAGGCTGCTTTGGGATGCAGAATTATCCCTTTTTTAAAAAAAAGCTGGACTTTTGTTCAGATGCAACCCAACTGAAAGGTCGTACTCATGGAGAACAGGTTGCAAAAGCCATCTCCCTCTTTTCCTTACAGCCTTTCTCCACAATATCAAGTTGATTTTAAGACATGGGATTCAGGTCAGAAGGGTTCCTTTGATCACGTTGTATAAATAATTAGAGACAGTGTTCACAGCCAAAAGTAAAAAAAAAAAGAGAGAGAGAGAGAGAGAGGGAGAATACAATTTTTAGCGACTGAGCTGAGAAGTACGATCACCTGTATACGGGAATTGAAGTGCTAATTCCATTTCAGCTAGGGCTTTGCTGTTGTCAGATACATTATGTGGAGAGATGAGTTTTACACTCTCCATAATGCTGAACAGTGGCATCCCTGCATACGAATGCAGAGAGATCTCCCAGCTTCAAAAGAGCAATATAGATTTGACATCTGATATGCAAATAAAGTTGCAATCGTGTCATTTCCTACGGTTCTGTCATTACAGAGGCGCCTGATCAAAAAAAGCGGGACTGTGCCCACTTCAAAGAGAAATGTTAACAGTTCTTTGAGCTAAAACTATTGCTGATAAGAAAGCAAACTTCATTATTCTCCCTCCCCCCCCCCCGACTTCAGATTTCCATAGCCTATTTCTGTTTACTTTGGGTAGGTAAACACTCCTATTTTTTCATGACATAAACCAAGAGGAGTTGGGGGGGGGGAGTGGGCATATGTTTATTGGAGCTAAATTGTCCTCTCTTCTCCCCCTTTTGAATATTATATCTAATGCACTAATTGTATGAAGAGAAACAATCTGCTCCCTGTGAACAACAAAATGTGCAACATTCCACACTAACTTCTTTGTCACTGGCTGCTCCTTTGATGCTACTCTTTCAACTTCTCTCTCTCTCTCTGTCTCTCTCTCTCTCTCTCTCTCTGTGCATTGTTTTTATTTTTTAGCAGAGAGTGATCTAGACAATGCACTAAAAATGTCCCCTCCCTGAGTGCTTTAGACAAATAATACAATCTCAGCTTAAAGCCCATGGAAGGATCCTTGATGCCTTCTGGGCATTTGGTATTTTAATCTACCAAGAAGTTTGAGTTAAGGGCTTTTTTCCCCCCCTCCTTCTCCTCTTAGCTTTCCATAAAGTAATTCCAAACTGTAAGCCACAGACTGACCTAACTACTTATTAAAAATGCTAATATGCTTTTGTGCTTTGATGTCTGGTGAACAATAAAAGGGAGAGAGCTGCTCTGGGACACTCTAATCCTTTATTTGTCACTAAGTTATGACACCCAGCAGAGCCGTGTGACAGTCCAAATCAATCACTCCCTGCGCACTGCAGGCCTTCGCTGCCTCCTGCAGAGCCTATGCAGTTTAATTAGCTTTTTTTTTTTTCACACCAGCATAATGTACATCTGCAGCTTCAGCAAGAAAAAGGAATGGGGAATATTTCACCGAGATGAGGCTCTTAATAATAATAATAATAATAATAAAAGTTCTCCCTTTTTGTAAGAAAAAAAAGTATCTTGGGGGGGGGGAAAAAAGAAATATAGCAATCTTTTGTCGTTTTGACTTCTGAAGTTTGCAGTGGAGACCTGCTTGGATAGAGTGCTCAACACTCTGCCACGTACATTTAACTTATTATTTTTTAAAAAGAGGTAACACAAAGCCCTTTTCAGCCAAACTACGGCATTTCAAATGCCTGTTCTTTTATAATGGGTGATCAATCATTGCTGGATCTATTTGCTTTCATGGCGGTGTGCATGTGTTTGATCCTGCTTCTTCCTAGATATTTAAAAGAAAAAAATATAGTTCAACAGAGGCTTAAAAGTTCCCTTTGGAAAATTGGAGAATGTTCATTCTCTGTGTCCTTCTGTGATTGTGTTAGTCTGTGTTAAAACCACTGAAGTAAATAAAAGATGTCTGGACGAGGCATTTGGCCACCATGGCCCTTAATCTGAATATTCATTTTCGGGCACTGTGTGTGTAACAAAGGAACTCCCCCTCAATCAACCATTGAAATCCAACATCACAAGACCACTGGTAGAAAAGAATGTGTGTCATCTAAGTGTGTGTGGGATCTTCCAGGCTTCTAGGCTGAGACACCAGAAGCTCTTTAGATAAATGAGATCATGTCATCCTGAGGGAAGGAAAAGAAGCTCTCTTTTTCTATATATATGTGTGTGTGTAGTCTTAACATCAAAGAGCTTTGATTCTGCCACATAGCATTACAAGCGCTTTAGGTCTACAAAGATTTCAGATGAAAAGAAATTAAAGCCGAAGATTCAAGCCACTTATTCCGGACTAGCCCTTTGGAGACTGCACCAGGAGTAAGGAGTCTCTTCTGGAACATTCATGACTTTGCAGGATGCAAAAGAAGGCTGGTGAAGTCATGCTGAGGTGGCTAGAAGTTGAGGCGTTTCAGGCAATAGTCTTAACAGCCAATGTTACATACGGAAGTATGGAGTAAATTTGCATAGCCGCCCCTGATTGGCTAATCTAATTTTGGAATTATTTTTTTTAAAGAACTTTTAATATTATTTATATGCAGTGAAGGGCTACTGAAATTTTTACTACCACACTATGGGTGTAGCTTATGAAGGACGCCCTGCATTTTCTTTCAACATCTTTCAGTGCAAATTGGGTCTCCAGGGTGGACTTCCATTTTTCCTACCCCACTGCACCCCACCCCGAATCTAGGCAGTAGCCTACCCCTGTTTATATATTTTATATATATTTTTGTGAGCTGCTTAGAGTCCCTCGAGAGATGGGCGGCTTACAAATTGGGGAAAAAAATAAACAAATAATATAATAAATAACCACTCACTGCTACCACACCCATTCCTTTACAGTACTAAGAGAGAACATATAAGTTTTCATTACTGAACTCCAAGAAACACCAGGATTCTTCTAAAGTGACAGGGCATATTTACCCAAAGTTAATATGTGGCTTCTCACTCTCCCCACATTTCTTATTCGGTTTCTGCCCTACTCTTCATCAAAAATGCAATGAGCTGGGGGGGGAGGGAGGGTAAATGTAAAAGTGAATTATTTTTAACACACACAAAAATAAATCAGCAGACGCAGCAATTAAAATGAAGCCTGAAATGTAGCAGTATGGATAAAAACCATCGTCAAGATGAATTATACTTATTGTCCCAATGCTCGGGCAAATGACAACTTCTGCTGAAGTAATCTTAAAGTTGATGCAGAACAAATCTTAAGGGGAAAGAATATCCTACATATGACAGAGTGAAAAATCAGATAAGCTCTGTTTTCATGTATCACCACTCTAACTACAAAGAATCAGGATCAATGACATAAAAAATAATAATACTGGCTTTTAAACCTAGACATTTTGATTCTAACTATGATATTAACATGGCACATGGGAGTTTTTTTTTTCAGAATTGTCATGAATAGTTAGAGGGGAATCCCACAGTGGTGGGATTCAATTTTTTTTACTATTGGTTCTATAGTGGGCATAACAAGACAAGGATACTGTAAAATCTCCATTCCTTCCCCACTCCAGGGGATGGTTACTGCAAAATCCCAATTTCCTCACGATCAGCTGGGACGTTGGAGGCAGAGAATAGATGGAGCAGGGGCAGTCAGGGGTTCTCCGAACTACTCAAAATTTCCGCCACCGGTTCTCCAGAACTGGTCAGAAACTGCTGAAACCCATCTCTGGGTTGGCATTATTCTATGGGAAACAGAGGGCCAGTCTGGTCTAGTGGTTAAGGTACCAGGCTATAAACTGGAAGACTAGGAGTTCTAGTCTTGTCTTAGACATGAATGTCAGCTGAGTGATTTTGGGGCAATCCCTCTCTCTCATCTCACAGAGTTGTTGTGATGAAAAAAGTAGAAGGAAGAGTTATAGATAGAAACATAGGAACATAGAAACATAGAAGACTGGCGGCAGAAAAAGACCTCATGATCCATCTAGTCTGCCCTTATACTATTTTCTGTATTTTATCTTAGGATGGATATATGTTTATCCCAGGCATGTTTAAATTCAGTTACTGCGGATTTATCAACCACGTCTGCTGGAAGTTTGTTCCAAGGATCTACTACTCTTTCAGTAAAATAATATTTTCTCATGTTGCTTTTGATCTTTCCCCCAACTAACTTCAGATTGTGCCCCCTTGTTCTTGTGTTCACTTTCCTATTAAAAACACTTCCCTCCTGAACCTTATTTAACCCTTTAACATATTTAAATGTTTCGATCATGTCCCCCCTTTTCCTTCTGTCTTCCAGACTATACAGATTGAGTTCATTAAGTCTTTCCTGATACGTTTTATGCTTAAGACTTTCCACCATTCTTGTAGCCCGTCTTTGGCCCCATTCAATTTTGTCAATATCTTTTTGTAGGTGAGGTCTCCAGAACTGAACACAGCATTCCAAATGTGGTCTCACCAGCGCTCTATATAAGGGGATCACAATCTCCCTCTTCCTGCTTGTTATATGTCTGTCACTTTGAATTGTTTATAAAAATACAGTATATTTCTCCTAGCAAGCAAATGGAAAACATAATGCGATTTCGGAATTGGTGAATGTGAATCTCTCCTGTTGAATAGCCTTATGTGCATATGCTACTGAATGCATGTGCATATAAAGCAGGCCTCAGTAAATTGGCCAATCTGGAATGGCAAAATGTTGACATAATCCCATCTCTAAAAGGGATAGATAGAGAATTTAGGAATTCCATTTATTAAAAAATGTTCCAATATTTGAGGGGCTGCCACAAAGAAGAGGATGTCAATCTATTTTTCCAAAGCACCAGAAGGCAAGGCAAGACGCAATGGTTGAAATTAACCAAGGAGAGAACAACCTAGAACTAAGGATAAAGTTCCTGATAGTGACAACATTAAACCAGTGGAACACTTTCTCTCTATCTATGTCTAGCAATAGAGATCAGGGGTGGATTCCCATATCTGGCACTACCAGTGCACTGCGCATACAGCTTTATTTCTCCTGCAGGGGGCGCATGCACATCCTAGTCGTTTTTTGCTTCTGCACATGCGTGGGAAGCAGACCTAACTCGGGGATGTGTACATGAGAGGGATTTCAGCATATTTTTTTTGTTTCTGCACATGTGTAAAAATAAAAAATTGCCAAAATCTCATACATACGCGCATCCCCTCACAAGATTTTGCTTCCTGTGCATGTGCAGAAGTAAAAACACACTGGGACGCACTTGTACACCTGTAGGAGAAATGAAGCTGAGCACGGAGTTCAACTTTTACTACCGTCCTTTACCATTCCGGTAGGAACCCACTACTGATAGAGAGAGAGAGAGAGAGGGAGGGAGGGAGGGAGAGAGAGAGAGAGAGAGAGAGAAGCTATTCTCTCTCTCTCTCCATCTCCCTCCACCTCCACCTCCACCTCCACCTATACCCAGTGAAGGGCTACCAAAATTTTTACTACCACACTGTGGGCGTGGCTTATGCATTTTCTTTCAATATCTTTCAGTGCAAATTGGATGTTCTGGGGTGGAGCTCCATTTTCGCTACCCCACTGCATTCTCCCCTCCCCCGTCCAGGCAGTAGCCCACCCCTGCCTATACCTATACCTATAACTACATCTACATCTATATCTGTATTTATCAAAAAACATTTTTAGCTCAGGGTTGAAATGGGGACTTCTTCGTGCTCTCTGAATTTGCCTGTTTTCTAACAGATGTTTCAGCACTGATGATGATGATGTTACCTAGTTTGGATAATGAAATATCTGCAATAAAACAGAAAGCACCCAAGACCCCCTTATCTATCTCTCTATCATCCATCCATCCATCCACCTCTTGACCAGACTCTTTGACCACTGAACTTAACCCTGTCTTGTTTTAGAGAGGCATTCTGCATACATCTTCCATGGATATTTTTGAAAATGACCTCTTCTTTTTTGGGGTTCATATAAGCATTTTGTGCATCACAGATACATAATAACAGCATATAAAACAGTTCCTATAATCTTCACTCTCCATCTGTCTATCCTTTCTTGTCCCTCCACTCCTACCTCCAGATGCTTTTGGTATGATTAAATATTGTACAATTAATCAATTAATTGAACAATGCCTCCTTCCTTTGCTATAATTTGGAAGGAAAGAGTGTTTTATGAATCTTGCGTTTTGGCATTATGCTGATTTTATTTTTATTCTTCTTCAAGCGGTGTCTCTGAAAGTTATTTTTCAGCACAAAGTGATTTTATTTATCTTTTCAAATAAGCATGGAAACACAATTTCCTTCTGATTTGGAACTTTTAGCTTGAGATAAACCATTGCTCTATAATTAATAGGTGGGGAAGGACAGCAAATGATTGGTGTTACTCTGTGATCAAAGGATAATTAGTGAGATTGGTCAGATTTTGCCAGAAGTAGCTGTGAAGGTAGTTCACAAAATGGTAGTTACACAAAATAAGAGGTGTGCATGATCCAATGTTGACAAACCAATAGTAGAATCCATGCCCCATCCAGATAAAGACATGGACAGTTAATGTGTCTTGTTAGCAAGTACTAAATAGCAGATGCAATGAAACATTATCACATTAATAAGTACTTGAAGGCATCTGTTGATATGACAGATGATATGAAAAAGATCAAAGGAGGGAGGATAAAATAGGCTTAAAAGCTATTAAAATGATATTTTTTCCTCAGCTCTACAATATCCTAAAAGTAAAATGGAAAACAAAATATGAATGCTGGATAAGAGGAATGGCAAGGAAACATCCTGAAAAATGCACGGAGAGGTATAACATGGTCAATACTTCATATGAATGAATGATGGCATCACACAAAGAGACAAAATTGTATGGAATTTGTGTCATAGCATTTGCAGCTTCCACTACAGGCGGTGGACAAAAAAATGGAAATGCCTTGAAAAATCATCAAAATATCTTTTAATATAGTCCACCTTTTGCAGCAAATACAGACTCAATTCTCCGAGATATTGATTCATACAAATTCCAAAGGAATTTTAGCCCATTCTTCAGTTAAAGCACCCTCCAGTTCTTTTAGAGACGATGGTGGTGGAAATCGACTTCTTACTTGAATATCTAAAATCGACCATAAATGCTCAGTAACGTTGAGGTCTGGTGATTGTGGTGGCCAGATGAGATGCTGAACTTCATTAGAATGTTCCTCGTGCCATTCTTTAACAATTCTTGCTGTATGGATTGATGCATTATCATCTTGAAAGATGGCATCCCCCTCTGGAAACAGTCCTTGAACCATAGGATGAATTTGGTTGGCCAAAAGTCCTAAATAGTGATGCCTGTTAATTCTTCCATGAAATGAAATCATTGGCCCAGCGGATTTCCAAGAAATAGCACCCCAGATCATCACTGAATCCCCGCCATGTTTGACAGTTGGGAGAAGGCAGTCTGGATGAAATGATTCTTTTGGCTGTCTCCAAATATAAACACGGCCGGAGGTCGGAAAAAGGGTAAACGATGATTAGTCAGAGAAAATCACATTTTGCCACTGCTCGAGGGACCGTTTCTGGTGGTTTCTACACCACTCCACAACAGCGGCTCACAACAGCAATAGAACAATTCATAATAAATCTAATAATTTAAAACATTTTTAAAAAACCATTATTAATTAGACATATATACAAACATACCATACATAAATTGTATTGGCCCGGAGGAGATATCTCAATTCCCCCATGCCTGGCGGCAAAGGTGGGTTTTAAGGAGTTTACGGAAGGCAAGGAGGGTGAAATATTGAAATATTTGTCTTTGAGAGCAGAGGTTTTCTAATTGCAGCTCTTCCGTGGAATCCAGATTTGTGAAGCTCCCTTCAAACAGTTTTTGTGGAAATGGGTTCTGTACGTGTCTATTGAGCTCTGCAGTGATTTTAGGAGCTGTGGTCTTTCGATCTGCTCTAACAATTCGCTTTAGAGTCCAACGGTCTTTCTCAGACAACTTCGACTTTCGACCAGACCTGTGCTTGGCTGAGGACATTTTCCCTTCTCTTTCAAAAGCAGTCATTATTTTTAAGACATTACCTCTTGAAACGCCAAACATTCAGGCTTTTTTTGTTACACTAGCGCCTGCCATTCGAACACCAACAATTTGGCCTCTTTGAAAGTCTGAGAGGTCTGCCATTTCTAGAAGGTTATAACCAATTTCCTTAAATTTCTGTAAAAAAAAAAAAGGTAGTTTAAAAAAACATATCAAATAACAGATTTTTTTAAAAAAGAAACATTAAAATATGTCAAGTTTTGACTGATTTGAACATGTTCAAACATTATGATGTCAAAAAGTCAAGTGTTTCCATTTGTTTGTCCACCTCGTAGATG
The DNA here is from genome assembly GCF_031021105.1 of Erythrolamprus reginae. Classification (NCBI taxonomy): domain Eukaryota; kingdom Metazoa; phylum Chordata; class Lepidosauria; order Squamata; family Dipsadidae; genus Erythrolamprus; species Erythrolamprus reginae. The sequence continues at coordinate 167,109,298 of NC_091951.1, read as the reverse complement.
TGCCATGATAGTAGTGATATTCAATAAAGAGTGGATTAAACAAATTGGAGTGAAAATGTATTCATTGCCAAATTCCATATGGCTAATGTTTACATATTTCTGCCAGGAAAATGAATCTATCTCACAGTGTTCCCTCTATTTTTTTTTTTGCGGTGGGCGGAAAAGTATAGTGTCTGAGCGGCAGTCCCTTCGGGACTGGGCGGCACAGAAATAATAAATAAATAAACAAACAAACAAACAAATAAAAAACCCACCCTGTTTTGCCTCAGAGAATTTCAAAATAAAATACTGTACTGTGTGTCTATAACAGTGAGCTCATAATAGGGCAACTCTATCAATATCAAAATGCCACTTAAATAGTTGAGCTAGTTTCAAACTAGATTTTGATTTTCTTTCTCTCTTCTTTACTCCCATTCTTTTTCTTTCTCTTTTCCTTCCTCTCTTTTTTCTATCTGTTTCTCTCTCTTCCTCTCTTCCTCTCTCTCTCCTTCCCTCTCACTCTTTCCCTCTCGGCTTCTGGGCAGGTTTGGAAAACTCTGAGTTGATGATGATTTTTAAGTGAGCGATTGCTCACTGCTCAGCTTAGAGGGAACTATGCTATCTCATACTCTTTCCACAGAGAAAACTTTCTGTCTATTGTATTGTTTTTAATGTATTTATAGGATATTGAATGAATTTATATACAGTATGTATGCATGAATGTATCCATCCATCCATCTAAAAGACTTACATGGCTGTGTCTCATACTGCATATGCCATAATTCTGGGAAGCTCACACCAACAGTAATAAAAACATAAGCAATAAAAACCAGCATCCAAAAAACCAATTCCCTGGGCCCTAAACAACACTTCCTAATATAAACACCACAATCACTCCAGCCAAATTTTAAAATCCTTCCAGAACGCCTGAAGACAGAGGGCTGCCAGATTTTAGGGCATTCCACAGGACCAGTTCCACTACTGAGAACTGCCCTGCCACTTTCTTTGACAAGGTCTTCCTGCAAGATTTTCAATGTGTAAATTACAATCATTTGTTCTGGAAGGTGGATTGGATTTTGCATGTTTTAAATGTATGCCTGCTACTGGGCACGTCTATTCTCAATTGTTGCTTGGAAAAATGAATTTCAGAGTTCAGCTTTTCTTTGGGCTCAGAATTGTCATGGAATCCTAACATGAAAATGCTGGAAGGAAATCTAGGGACAATCTGGTCCAATTCCCTGCCAGTGAAGTAATTCACCACTACAATATTCCTCACCTTGGCCATCTAGTCTTTGTTTATACTTATCCATCAAACTACAGTCTAGCATCTTCCAAGACAGTCTGTTCTATTGTTGAACAGCTCTTACATGAAGAATATTTTTCTGATCTTCACCCTATATTCACATATTTGAAATGTAAATTCAATGCTCCTTGTGGTATCTACTGACAAAACTCTGAACACTTCTCTGTTTTGTACATTTCAACCCTTCAGATACTTGGAGGCAGCTAGTTTTTCCTTCAGTCTTCTACAACTCCTGAATAAACTTCTCTATGCAGTATGCATTGAGTACCCCAAGGCTCTGTTTTAGGCCCAGTACTTTCCAACATCTTCATCAATGATTTGGACAAGGGGATAGATGGGGAACTCATCAAATTTGCAGATGACACCAAGCTAGCAGGAATAGCCAACACTCCAGAAGATAAGCTTAAGATAAAGAAGGATCTAGACAGACTTGAACACTGGGCACTATCTAACAAAATAAAATTCAGTGGTGAAAAACGTAAGGTTCTACATTTAAACAAGAAAAACAAAATGCACAGGTACAATATATGTGATACCTCGCTCAATAGTAGTAACTTGTCCACTAGGATCTTGAAGTCCTAGTCGACAACTATTTAAATATGAGCCAGCACTGTATTGCAGCTACAAAAAAGCCAACACATTTCTAGGCTAAATAAACAGAGGGATAGTATCACGATCAAATTATAAAGTATTAATACCACTTTATCATGCCTTGGCAAAACCACACTTGTAATACTCTATCCAGTTTTGGTCACCATGGTATAAAAAAGATGTTGAGACTCTAGAAAGAGTGCAGGGAAGAGCAGCAATAATGATTAGGTTGCTGGAGGTTAAAATATAAACCAGTGATTTTCAACCTTTTTTGAGCCGCGGCACACTTTTTACATTTACAAAATCCTGGAGCACACCACCAACCAAAATGACACAAAAAGACAGTAAATATTATTTATTTATTTATTTATTTATTTATTCAATTTTTATGCCCCCTTCTCCTTAGACTCAGGGCGGCTTACAACATGTTAGCAATAGCACTTTTTAACAAAGCCAGCATATTGCCCCCACAATCTGGGTCCTCATTTTACCCACTCCCATGTAACATCCCCTTATAAATACAGTCAATCATCAATCATCCCTCCTCAAATTTATACTACTGTCTCATTTCTGTCTCTCCCCCCCCCCCCTCTTATATGTGTGTGTGTACTCAAACCATTTCCAAAACCAGGTGAGGGCTGGGGTTTTATTCTCTTTTATTCTTTTCGAAAACAGGTGAGGGCTGGGGGTTTTTTCTTATTATTTGGGTGCTTTTTACCATATGCTTCAAGAATCACCTCTCTCTCTTGTTTCTCTCTCCTCTCATTCTCTGCCTCAATCATTTTCTCATTTCTCCTTTTTTCTCCCCTTTTTGTTCTCATTTCTCTCTCTCTCTCCTTTCCTCTTCCTATCTGTCTCTCTTGCTTTCTTTTTTTCTCTCTCTGTCTTGCTTTCTTTCAGTATCTCTTGCTATCTCTCTTTTTCTCTCTTGCTTTTCTTCTCTCATGCTTTTTCTTGTTCTTTCTCTCTCTCTGTTGCTCTCTCTCATTCTCTTATTTTCTCTCTCTCTCTCTTTTCTTTCTCTCTCTCTTAGTCTCTCTCTCTCTTGTTCTCTCTTATTTTCTTTCTCTCTCTTGTTCTTTCTCCCTCTCCCTCTCTCTGTTGCTCTCTCTCGTTCTCTCTCTTCCTTTCTTCTCTGTGGAGGCCAGCGAAGGTTTCCCTTAGTTTGAATGTTCCGAGCAAGCTGGCAGGGGGATGGGAAGCAGCCCCTTTACTGACAGCCGGGACGGGACTGTGAGAGGGGTGGGCGTTCCCACAGCGCTTGGAGCGGCTAGCGGCCGGATCGCCAGCGCCGCTGCAGCCACCGCTGTGGAAGAAGCCGCACCCCAAAAAAGCCGGAGAGAAGGAAGGATCGGGCGGGCGGGGACAGCCACAAGTGGAAGCCTCAGCCCTGGAGCCCCCTCGCGCCCATGGCTTGTCGTCGATGCCTCTGCCTGGCCGATCCGCGGGAGTGCTAATAGCGGCGGCGGCGGACAGGAGCCCCCTCCCCCCCGCTATTCCCGCCACCGCCGCTATTAGCACTCCCGCGGGTCGGGCAGGCAGAGGCATCGACGAGAAGCCATGGGCGCGAGGGGGTTCCACGGCTGAAGCTCCCACTTGCAGGAGCCACCCCCTCGCTATTGCCTGCCGCCGCCGCTATTAGCACTCCTGATGCCACAAGTGAAAGCCTCAGCCGCTGCTATTGCCATCCCGCCGAGTCCCAAGCTCACCTGCTGCAAAGAAGGAAGGCACGAAGAAGAAAGGAAGAAAGAAAGGAAGCCGGGACACTCAACTTCCGGTTTGGGAAGCGGAACTTGGCGGCACACCTGACCTTGAGCCGCGGCACACCAGTTGGGAAACGCTGATATAAACAACGCTTGCTGGAATTGTGTATGTCTAATTTAATGAAAAGAAAGACTAGGGGAGACATGATAGCAGTGCTCCAATATCTCAGGGGCTGCCACAAAGTAGAGGAAGTCAGGCTATTCTCCAAAGCACCGGAGGGTAGAACAAGAAGCAATGGATGGAAACTAATCAAGGAGGGGATTGAAATAGAAGGCCTCCAAAGTCCTTTTCAATTCTGTTTTCTATTCTATTTATTTATTTTATTTATTAATTGGATTTTTATGCGGCCCCTCTCTGAAGACTCAGTGCGGCTTACAATATATTCTATTCTATTCTATTATGTTCTGTTCTATTCTGTTCTATTCTATGAACTTAGGTCTAGGGAAGTCGTTAAAAGAAGTTTACAGGATTAAAATGAATTTGATTTATCTTAGAGAGTTTCTTGATGGAATAGGCCATTTGAGGATTTGTTATTTGGCTTGTCTTCCAAAACCCCACAGTTGTTAGAGGTCTTGGAAGAATCATTTCCAGTTTCCTCCTTCCTCATAAGAAATTGATATAACTGATATTATTTACCATAAAACACTTTAAGAATAATGAGCTTAAATATCTTGTTCTAGTAAACTAGCAAAAAGATTGCATGAAACAATCCATAATTAATATTTTTAAATGAGGTTAATAACAAAAACATTAGTTTACTTCATGTTTCAAGGTTGGTTATATAATCGTCTGGCTGTTGAAGAGGTAACTCAAGAGGTACAATTGTATGGTATTTGGTCTCATCTTAGTATCCTTATAATTGGGTGAAAAATAACAGGATAGTTGATATTTTGGATTGTCCGTATCAATGCTTTTATATACATTATGTAAGATTTATACAGTATACAAGATATAAGAAGGTACCTATGAAGAGATCTTTAGCAATGTCTCCTACATCTAGAATCTATCAAAATATCAAATATTATGTATTTTTCAGGGATAGCCAAATTAATTATTATTCTGTATAATACTAAAAGGAGACATGTACTCCTGATTGCAGTAAAGAATGCCTGATATGTATTATTTGCCAATGTTTGAATTAGTGTTGGGTTTTCTTTCAATTAAAGGGCAAAGACGATTTTCAAACAATAAGGTCAAAATTTTTGAAATTGCTAAATTGCTCTATTCCACAAAGCTATTATGGCTGTGTAAACCTTCAAAGGTTGAATGGAATTAAACTCCCCAAATCAACATAGACTGTGGAAACTTCACACCAGACTTCAAGCATCTTGCTGTGTGTGCCTCTTAATTCTTCCTCCGTACTTTGGGTCCTTGGTTTCCAAATGAGATGCAAAGGTTTCCACAGTCTGTGTTGATTTGGAGAGCCATGTCATCTGCTGGTGTTGGTCCACTGTGCTTCATTAAGTCCAGGGTCAACACAGCCACCTACCTGGAGATTTTGGAGCACCTCATGCTTCCTTCTACAGACAAGCTTTATGGGGATGCTGACTTCAATTTTTCAGAAGGACTTGGCACCTGCCCACACTGCCAAAAGCACAAAAATCTGGTTCAATGACCGTGGGATTACTGTGCTTGATTGGCCAGCAAACTCACCTGACATGAACCCCATAGAGAATCTATAGGACATTGCCAAGAGAAAGATGAGACATGAGACCGAACAATGCAGAAGAGTTAAAGGCCGCTATTGAAGCATCCTGGTCTTCCATAATACCTCAGTAGTACCATAGGCTGATAGCTTCCATGCCACACCACATTGAGGCAGTAATTGCTGCAGAAGGGGCCCAAATCAAGTTCTGAGTACCTATGCATGCTTATACTTTTCAGAAGTTCTATGTACAATCCTTGTTTTATTAATCACATGTAATATTCTAATTTTCTGAGATGGTGGATTTGGGGGTTTTATGAGCTATTAATATGCTGCTACATCAACAGATCTGGAGATATAATTACTAACAAGTAGCCAGAAGAAGGCAATACTGTGCAGTAGCATATTACTTGGGCCACAAGTAATGGGAAAATGCAGGCAGAAAGAAAATGATAGTTCTTCCAAATTTCTTGAAAATTCTTAAAATACTTTCAGTTGGGTTTGTCATTTGTTTTAGAGATGGCCAACTCCTTTTAGACTGGCTATTGATATGGAAGTCTACTCTACAAGTACCAAATCTAGACTGCAAGATTTCAATAGGGCCTCTGTTTGGCAGCAGAGTTACATAAAGAGCTCTTTCCTGCCCTCTAGTGGTCTTACGGCCCTTTGCATTCCATTTATAAAGCCTGTGTCTTACTTTGTAATACAATACAAAGTTCAGTGTCTTCCATGGCAGAGCATAAATTATAAAGTTATCAGTGTGTTCCACAGCAAATGGTCTACTCTTTTGTATCACAAAGTAAGATGTTTCTAATAAGGTTTCCATTCCCCAGTTTTCCCAACTTTACCCTTCGTGTCTTAAATTGTGATATATAGGCAAGACTTAAATTATAACCCTATTATCATGTCCATGTTTTCTGTGTGTGGGAACTGTACTAACCAACATTTAATATGAAAAACTTGTTGTGGGGATTGCCTAACTGAAGTGAAATCAGAGCTACCTGGTGCATTAGCCATCACTTTTCAATCCAGAATAGCCTCTGAATAAGAGATACTTGCATAGTTGGGGTTAATTTTCGACCTGAAAGAGGGTATTTGGCATAAGAATTGCCAGTGTCTGCTAGCCTCTTTTTGGCTCAAGCAAGCAATGCAGAAATACGATTTGGCAATCAAAGCAAAGAACCATTAGAACAGAGTTATAAAGGGCAAGGAGGAAGACAGATAATCATCTTTAAAAAGAAACAGAAATGTTTACTTGTTAATAATCAGCTTTATTTATTTGAATGCACTCAAATGCCCCCAATCCATGTGGTCATCAAGTATGGTATTTGAAAAATGAAAAGATTCAATTGAAACGATAAACAGATGAACTGGAAAATATTTCTGCAGCCCCTCTTTGTTTATTCTCTTGCATTTTTTGATGTTTCCAGCTCTTAATCTAGCCCCAAATATAAGGAAGTAGACACATGGAAAACCATTTCTGCCTCGTGCCAAGCAAACTTTATAAACATGTCCAGGTAAACCTCCAAGAGTTTACACAAAGATTTTACTTTCTAAAAAAATAATAGTTGCAGAGCCTGTTTCTGAGTGGATGGTGACTGGACTTCAACAAGACAATTGACTGTAAAAATATGGGGAAAGGTGTATTTTCATAGACAAAAAACAGGCAAACGTGGCCTCCATATGGATTGCAGATAGCTTATCGTTGCTATAGGAGTCAGTGCCTGCATTTTAATCTCTGAAGATGATAACCGAATGATAGGCCTGTTTCCTTTTGCCCTATGTATTGAAAATAAACCTCACCGGATGATCTAATCTTCTGCTAAAAACCTTGCGGAAGGAAGTTCTCCAGTCAAGTAGACTAGTACTCTGCTTTGGTACTTTCCAATACAGCCAATAGCCGACTTCCCAACTAGGATCCAAAGAAAGGGTTCTCCTTCTTTTTCCCTTTCCTTCCCCCCCTCTTTTTTTATTTTTCTGTCTGAAGTCTTTGAAAGCCTCTAACTTCCTGACACTTGAAAGTCTTTCCAACAGGGAAGGTAGGGATGGAGCTTCTGCAAAGACTTCTATCAATGGGGAGGCCCCATCTTCAAAGCCTTGGTGCTGGCATCCCTTCTGAGAGTTGCTAGTGCTGGAGGGGATTCCTTCTTGAAAATCCTTCAGATCACAGAGGGGGAAGTCCTGCTTTGAAGATTCTTACTAAAGTGGGGCCAAACCTCCTATTTTGCATTGCTTTTTCAAAGGCAGGCAGAGGGGGGGGCAGGATAGAGCAGGGAGAGAGTTGGATGAATATGCTCTTTTGCATGACATTTAGATGTGCCAACCTGCTCTTAAAGCAACAGGGCCAGGAGTCCCATGCCACAAGGGCTACGTGCCTTCAATTAACTCGGAGGCTACCAGCAATTTAAAGAGGTGTGTAACGGATGAACCAAGGTCAAGCGTGTTCCAGATGGCATGTTTGTTCTGTCAAGCTGTGGCTTGCTGCAGTGCGAGGAATGTTTGCACCAAGGAGTCTGGATTTTTCAGATCATGTCATAAACAAGTCTGGTTATTAATGGGATAATGTTAGGTTTTCCTTTGCATTCCCCCCTCCTCCCATTTTTTAAAATAATTTCACTGCTAGGCATCTGTACCATTTTAGATGGTCGTGGTTGAGGCCACGTCCTTAAAGTGTCACAGCAGTCAATCCACTTTTTTCCCTCCGTTTCAAACATCCCATGACATGATATTCAAGAAAGTCATAGGGCAGAGTTCCTGACTGCTGTTTCACACTAATTGTAGAGAAATGGCACATTTGAGGGCTTGCAATAAATCTTCTCTATTAAAGAAATCAAAGAGAAGGCATGTCTGGTGATAGGGCACATCTTATTCACAAGTCAGGAGGGGTTGCAATGTGTGGCCCTTGCAGTTTTTTTTTTTAATTAGCTCCAAAATTTCTGAAAGACCTTCTGTTTTCTTTCTCTCATTCTATTTTTGTCCCTTTTATGAAGCCAAGGGGGGGGGGGTTAAAAATATCTAGAACGATAGAACTTCAAAATATAATTACCTTAATGTTGAATTCAATTCCAGAAAGATTTTGAATTTTTTTCTGTTTATTTTTTGTAAGTTGCATCTCTCTTAAGATCTGAATGATACACTTAGAACAGAAAATAATTCTTAGAAACATAGAAACATAGAAGTCTGACGGCAGAAAAAGACCTCCTGGTCCATCTAGTCTGCCCTTATACTATTTTCTGTATTTTATCTTAGGATGGATATATGTTTATCCCAGGCATGTTTAAATTCAGTTACTGTGGATTTATCAACCACGTCTGCTGGAAGTTTGTTCCAAGGATCTACTACTCTTTCAGTAAAATAATATTTTCTCATGTTGCTCTTGATCTTTCCCCCAACTAACTTCAGATTGTGTCCCCTTGTTCTTGTGTTTACTTTCCTATTAAAAACACTTCCCTCCTGGACCTTATTTAACCCTTTAATATATTTAAATGTTTCGATCATGTCCCCCCTTTTCCTTCTGTCCTCCAGACTATACAGATTGAGTTCATTAAGTCTTTCCTGATACGTTTTATGCTTAAGACCTTCCACCATTCTTGTAGCCCATCTTTGGACCCGTTCAATTTTGTCAATATCTTTTTGTAGGTGAGGTCTCCAGAACTGAACACAGTATTCCAAATGTGGTCTCACCAGCATTCTATATAGCGGGATCATAATCTCCCTCTTCCTGCTTGTTATACTTCTAGCTATGCAGCCAAGCATCCTACTTGCTTTCCCTACCGCCTGACTGCACTGTTCACCCATTTTGAGACTGTCAGAAATCACTACCCCTAAATCCTTTTCTTCTGAAGTATTTGCTAACACAGAACTGCCAATACAATACTCAGATTGAGGATTCCTTTTCCCCAAGTGCATTATTTTACATTTGGAAACATTAAACTGCAGTTTCCATTGCTTTGACCATTTATCTAGTAAAGCTAAATCATTTACCATATTACAGACGCCTCCAGGAATATCAACCCTATTGCACACTTTAGAGTCATCGGCAAATAGGCAAACCTTCCCTACCAAACCTTCCCCTATGTCACTCACAAACATATTAAAAAGAATAGGACCCAGAATAGACCCTTGTGGCACACCGCTTGTAACCTGACTCTGCTCAGAATACTCGCCGTTAACAATAACTCTCTGATGTCTATGCTTCAGCCAGCAGCAAATCCATTATTTATTGGCCAAGTGGGATTGGACACATAAGGAATTTGTCATTGGTGCATATGCTCTCAGTGTACATAAAAGAAAATATACATTTGTCAAGAATCATTTAATGGTTTTCATAGGGGTCAAATAAGTAGTGAAGAAACAATATTAACAATAACTATAATTATTATTATTGTTGTTGTTGCTGTTGTGATTATTATTATTATTATTATTATTATTATTATTATTATTATTATTAAGATTTGTATGCCACCCCTTTCCGAGAACTCGGGAAAGCTAACAACAACAATAACAATAACAATATAGTACAAATCTAATAGTTAAAAACTAAAATTAAAATCCCACTATCATTTAAAAAAACAGTCAATACTGCACAATCATACCATACTCAAATCTTACTAGTCATAAGGGGGCGCATTAGTCTCCCCATGCCTGGCGACATAAATGGGTCTTCAGAGTCATGTGGAAGGCAAAGAGGGTGGAGGCAGTTCGAATCTCCTGGGGGAGTTGATTCCAGAGGGCTGGGGCCACCATAGATAAGGCTCTTCCCCTGGGTCCAGCCAGACAACAATGTTTAGTTGATGGGACCCGGAGAAGGCCAACTCTGTGGGACCTAATCAGCCACAGGAATTCGTGCGGCCGAAGGCGGTCCCATAGGTATTCTGGTCCGATGCCATGTAGGGCTTTATAGATCATTACCAACACTTTGAATTGTGACCAGAAACTAATCAGCAACCAGTGCAGGTGATGAGACATGGGCATATCTAGGAAAGTCCATGATTGCTCTCGTGGCCGCATTCTGCACAATCTGAAGTTTCCGAAAACTCTTCAGAGGTAGCACCATGTAGAGAGCATTGCAGTAGTCGAACCTCGAGGTGATGAGTGTGTGAGTGACTGTGAGCAGAGACTCCCTATCCAAATAGGGCCGCAACTGGTGTACAAGGTGAACCTGGACAAACACCCTCCTCACCATAGCCAAAAGATGGTGTTCTAAAGTCAGCTGTGGATTGAGGAGGATGCCCAAGTTGCGGACCCTCTCTGAGGGGGTCAATAACTCCCCCCCCAGAATAATGGATGGACAGATGGGATTGTCCTTGGGAGGCAAATCCCACAGCCACTCAGTCTTGTCAGGGTTCATTTTGAGCCTGTTGACACCCATCCAGACCCTAACAGCCTCCAGGCACTGGCACATCACTTCCACTGCTTCGCCGATTGGACATGGGGTGGAGATGTATAACTGGGTATCATCAGCGTACTGATGATACCTCACTCCATGCCCTTGGATGATCTCACCCAGCAGTTTCATGTAGATATTAAATAGCAGGGGGGAGAAGACCGACCCCTGAGGAACCCCACAAGGGAGAAACCTAGAAGTCAACCTCTGACCCCCCCACTAACACCGACTGTGACTGGCCAGAGAGTGCCCCCCACTCTCAACCCCTCCAGCTGGCACAGAAGGTTACCATGGTTGATGGTATCGAAAGCCACTGAGAAGTGAAGAATCAGCAGGACAGAGAATAAACCCCTGTCCCGGGCCCGGGGTTTATAACAGATCATCCATCAGCGCGACTAAAGCAGTTTCCATGCTGTAGCCGGGCCTGAATCCTGACTGCTGAGGGCCTAGATAATCAGCTTCTTCCAAGGACCGCTGGAGCTGGAGCGCCACCACCTTCTCGACAACCTTCTCCATAACTGGACGGTAGTTATTAAGTACGGCTGGGTCCAGGAAAGGCTTCTTGAGGAGGGGGTGCACAAGTGCCTCCTTGTAGGGAGCCGGGAAGGACCCCCCCCCCAAAGAAGCATTGACAATCTCCTGGACCCAGCTCTGTATCACCTCCCTGCCGTCCGAAACCAACCAGGAGGGACATAAATCCAGTAAACAGGTGGCAGAACTCACAGCTCCAATGGCCTTGTCCATTTCATCAGGTGTCACCAGGTCAAACTCCTCACAGACAGGTGGACAAGGACGGGCCCTAGTCACTTCGATTGACTCATTGTCAGCCGACACTGCAGTCCAATTGGAGTCAAAGCCCATCCAAATCTGAGCAATTTTATCAGCGAAAATAATTAAAATGTTAAGGATACAAGCAACAAGTTACAGTCATACAGTCATAAGTGGGAGGAGATGAGTGATAGAAATGATGAGAAAAAACTAGTAGTAATAGTGGTGCAGACCTAGTAAGTAGTTTGACAATGTTGAGGGAATTATTTGTTTAGCAGAGTGATGGCATTCAGGGAAAAAACTGTTCTTGTGTCTTGGTGTATAGTGCTTGTTGACAAATAGGTTGATAGGTCTGTAATTTCTCCTAAAGCTTCCCTGCTTTAATTCCAGTCTCTTGTTAAGTGACTGAATACAGAATCTTTATTCAATTTATCTACCATCCCCCCCTTTTTTCTCTTTTTTTAAATTGGCCCCAAACAATTCACTTTTTGGCCCCACCAATTTTTCTTAGCCATATCCACATTTGAAAACAAATCTTTGGCCAGATACTAAAGATTGAATGCATCCATCAGCCCCCAAAACTGTTCATCCTTGACACTCAGGTTTCATCCTCAGCTATTTCTTTACTTAAGAAGATCTCAGGGAGCAGGATTAAGAGCTACCGCACGAATCCCAGCGGCCGATAAGGTCCCACAGAGTTGGCCTTCTCCGAGTCCCATCGACCAAACAATGTCGTTTGGCGGGCCCCAGGGGAAGAGTCTTCTCTGTGGCGGCCCCGGCCGTCTGGAATCAACTCCCCCCAGAGATTAGAACAGCCCCCACCCTCCTAGTCTTTTGCAAATTACTCAAGACCCACCTTTGTCGCCAGGCATGGGGGAGTTAAGATATTCCTTCCCCTAGGCCATTGAAAGTTATGCATGGTATGTTTGTGTGTATGTTTGGTTTTTTATAATAAGGGTTTTTAGTTGTTTTATTAAATTGGATTGTTACATGTTGTTTTACCATTGTTGTTAGCCGCCCCGAGTCTGCGGAGAGGGGCGGCATACAAATCCAATAAATAATAATAATAATAATAATAATAATAATAATAATAATAATAATAACGGTCAAAAGAACATAAGAGTATGAACTCATATATTCTTATAAAAGACCAAGAGCCATTTTCAGTGAGGCATCAGTGGCCCTGTACCTTTATCCCTTGCTAGTTCCCGGGATATCCTGCCTTGTCTTCCACAAGGCAGGTATCTCTCAAAAATCTGAATTTGGGTAAAGTGCCTTAAACCAGGAAGGACCATGGAGAACATTGTTCTCCAGTGAACAGAATAGAACAGAATTCTTTATTGACCAAGTGTGATTGGACACTCAAGGAATTTGTCTTGGTGCACATGCTCTTAGTGTACATAAAAGAAAAGATAAGTTCATCAAGTATCATAACGTACAACACTTAATGATAGTCCAGGTACATAAACAATCATTTGTACCAGTAGCCATCAAACAAAATGTGGCATCAACTGAGAAGCTGAGGAGAGGTCTTTTTAAAGGGTTCCTGGAATCTCAGACTCTTTTGTTAACAGCATGATTAGACAATTAGCACAATTAACTCAAGTTAGCTCTCACACGAATCCTGGGTTGCTTGAGAACATTGACACTTGTGCCATGAACATAAGATATATGTACCTCCTACCAGGCATCAGAACAAAGCAGAGGAGTCTCGGTGCTATTACATAGTTTGTAGAAACCGGTCTGGATCTCTGTGAGACTTTTATGTGGATTGCCAATTCCTTGAATTGGTTGGTCAGTGACTTCATAGATGTAAATGTTGGGAAGAAAAGTAATCAATTTGATTCTCTCTCCTTTTCCATAATATTAAAACTTGAGAGCAGAAAACTCATCAATGGTAAGTTCAGAAAAGTTTCCTTCCTGTACTATAATTGAATGCTGCCCCAAATATGGGACTGGCTCAGGGGTGGGTTCTACTCACTTTCCTCAACGGTTCGCATCACGATGGAAGTGCACATTTGGCACAAACACTGTCAGGCCGAAGCCAGAATGCTTGGAGGTTTTGGCCTGTCACATTATGCTATGTTCTTTTGGAATGTTCCTTGCTGTGGGAACATGGGAGGGGTGTGTGTGGCTGCATGCCATGACACATTCCTTTTAGGTTCTCAAGGTCAGCCTTTGTTCAGCATCTGGCCTGAAGCTGCTGGGAGTTGCAGAAATAGCTGGCAGAAGATGTATGGTTCATGTGATGGGCTTGTGGGAAGAGATGCAAGGAAATGAACTCTAACCCAGGTGGAGATAACCTTGTACGTTTAGATTCAGGTTTCTCCAGTTGTGCTAACATGTTAATAAATTGGAATGTGGAAAAAGGCAAAACCTTGGACTCTGATTTATTTCTCGGATGCTATTTGGAATGTTGACACGTGCGTCACTTCTCAAAAATGACCCTCTGTGCGTGCAAAAAAGCTTCTGCACATGTGCAAAAGCAAAAAACAAGATGGCGCTGCTGAGAGAATTGGCTTAGGGGCATGGCAAGCCTGGGCCACTGCCAGTTCCAGCGACCCAGGCTGCCAACTTACTAGCAGTTCTATAGAACTGGCCCAAACCGGGAGCAACCCACTTCTGGACTGGCTCCTGGTTTATATGACATGAGAAGAAAATCAGGCAGATTTTGTAAAGATCTGCAACTACCACTAGATCTCAGAAAAAGTGCAAAGAAGAGCAACTGAGACGATTAAAGGCCTGGAGACTAAAACATATGAAGAACGGTTGCAGGATTCGGGTTTGGCTAGTCTAGAGGAAAGAAGGAGTGCAGGGGGTGGGCATGATAGCAGTTTTCCAGTATTTGAGAGGCTGCCACAAAGAAGATGGAGTCAATGTATTCTCCAAAGCACCAGAGGGCAGGACAAAAAACAATGGAGGGAAACTAATCAAGGAGAGAAGCAATCTGGAACTAAGGGGGGGAAATCCTAACAGTGAGGACAATTAACCAGTGGAACAGCTTGACTTCAGACATTGTGGGTGGTTCATCACTGGAGGTTTGTAGGAAGAGATTAAACAGTCACTTGTCTGAAATTGTATAGGCAGGGGTGGGCTACTGCACGGATGGGGGGGGTTGAAAGAATATGCAGGGCGTCCTGCATAAGCCACGCCCACAGTGTGGTAGTAAAAATTTTGGTAGGCCTTCACTGTGTATAGGGCACTGATGGCGAACCTGTGGCACAGTTGCCATGGGTGGCATGCAGAGCCATATCTGAGGGCACATGTTGCCCTATGTCAGCTCAAGTATGTATGTGCATGCTGGTCAGCTAATTTTAGGCTGTTTTCACTCTGCCTAGGCTTCAGGAAAGCTTCCTGATGCCTGGGGACAGCAAAAAATGGCCCAACGGGCCAACCAAGTTCAGAAATGAACCTTTGGTTGGGTCATTTTTCACTCTCCCCAGGTTTCAGGAGGCTTTCCTGAACCCTGGGAACAGGGAAAAGTGGCCCAATAGGCCTACCAGAAGTTTGAAGGCTTCAGTGAGGCCTGAGAGCATGAGCAGGGGGACAGTGCAGGGGTGATTTGATTTGATTTGATTTGATTTGATTTGATTTGATTTGATTTGATTTGATTTGATTTGATTTGATTTGATTTGATTTGATTTGATTTGATTTGATTTGATTTGATTTGATTTGATTTGATTTGATTTGATTTGATTTGATTTGATTTGATTTGATTTGATTTGATTTGATTTGATTTGATTTGATTTGATTTGAATGCTACCCCTCTCCGTAGACTCTGTGTGTATGTGCATGCAAGAGGGATTGGCATTGCATTGTTTGCTTATTTATTTATTTATATTTCTGGCGACGTTTCGATGAGGTCCCATTCGTCATCTTCAGGCTGGTGCTTCTGTCCTTGTTCTGGTGTTTGCCCTAGAACAAGGACAGAAGCACCAGCCTGAAGATGACAAGCGGGACTTCGTCGAAACGTAGCCAGAAATTTCTGAATCCTACACGGGAAGAAACCCGAATATACCAAGACAGTCATACTTGTACCCGTGAAAATCTATGAAAACAAATATATATATATATATATATATGTATCACATGTTTTTTGTTGAAATTTTAATTTTATATATATAAATGCCGGTCTTCTCCTTAGACTTAGGGCAGTTTACAACATGTTAGCAATAGCACTTTTTAACAGAGCCAGCATATTTGCCCCCATAATCCGGGTCCTCATTTTTACCCACCTCGGAAGAATGGAAGGCTGAGTCAACCTTGAGCCGGTGATGAGATTTGAACCGCTGACATGCAGATCTAGCAGTCAGCTTTAGTGGCTTGCAGTACTGCACTCTACCCACTACGCCACCTCAGCTCAATATACATATGGATATATCCATATCCATGTGGATATGGGCACCCACTCTCATGCTATTACTCGCATGCATACCCTTTCAGCACATGAGCCAAAAAAGGTTCGCCATCACTGGTATAGGGTCTTCTGCTTGAGCAGGACTAGAAGACCTCCAAGGTCCCTTCCAGCTCGATTCAGATACTGATACTGGTACTACCACTACTACTATTACTACGTGCAATGGGAGCTCCAGGGAGTGTTTGGGTCCTGTGATCCACCAGTGACCTGGGCCAAGCAAATCAGGACCACCAGGCTGCATGAGGACCTTCCAGAGAAGCCTGCCTGCTCTCTGTGGGAAACAGGATGCTGGAATAGAGGAGCCCCTAGTTTTATCCAGCAGGGCGACTCTTCTTAAGTCTGTTCTTATGATCCTGACCTCAAAGACAATGTCACAATTCGCTTTTGACTGAGGGCCTGAGTGATAGGTTCCATCCAAGTGGCACCCGCCGGCTTGCCTTTGAAGATCTCTCCTGGCCAGGCACCTGCTCCTCAAAGTCCATGGCCCACCAGAGTCCTTCTCTGTTCCTCAGCAAAGCTGAAAACCCCAAGCCTGAAAGGCCAGGTCTCTTGTTTCTTTGTTCAAACCCCCGGGCCATTTGTTGACTCAGGTGGTCACTGCACGTGGTGGCAGAGCAACACAGGGCCTGTCGCTCCAAAGCGGCCTTTTCCAATAGCCGCCACTCTCGAGCTTGGATACCTGGAGTGAGGATGCACATGCCAGAGAAAGAATGTATCAAAAGCACGCCCGCCGATTCAACATCAGAGAGAACCTCAAAGGGAGAAAGAACTAGAACAAAGAACAAAAACATTACAGAAGTGCCACACTGGAGGAGGAAAAAGGAAAAAAAGGAAAAAGGAGAGGGCGGGGGGAGGGAGAGAAAGCCCTCTGTACTAACAGGAACAAGGTCAGCCATGAAATGTCGTCGAATTGAAACAGAACGTCTGCAGTTTCCAGAAAGCAAAGCCAGCAACGCCAAACATGTCAAACAGATATGTCCCCTCTCCCAATATTTGCTCCCATTTAGAGAGGTTTGTTTTTGGTGTTCTTTTGCTTTATTTTGGAGGAAGAGAGAAAACATTACAAAGAGAAGAATGAAGAACAAAGAAAGTGGACTAGGAAGAGGCCCAAATACCAGGATGAGTAGTAGGAGCAGAAAATATTAATAATATAATAATGGTATATAGTATAGTATATACTATAGCAGTGTTTCCCAACCTTTTTTGAGCCGCGGCACATTATTCATATTTTCAAAATCCTGGGGAACACTGAACGGGGGTGTGTGGGGTGGCGGCTAAAGAAAAGTTTTGACCAAAAAAAATCTTCCTCCATTTCGCTCTATTTCTCCCTCACTCTTTCTCTCTCTTCCTTCCCTTCTTTCTCTCTCTCCATCCCTCTTTCTTTCTTCCTCTCTTTTTTGCTCTCTTTCTCTCTCCCTCCTTCCCTCCCTATATGTCTTTCTCTCTCCCTTGCTCTCTGCCTCTCTTGCTATCTCTTTCATTCTCTCTCTTTCTTTCTCTCTCTTTCTCTCTCTCTTGCTATCTCTTTCTCTCTCTCTCTGTCTCTCTTTCTCTGTCTCTCTTTCTCTCTCTCTTGCTAGCTCTCTTTCTTTCTTTCTCTTTCTCTTTCTCTGTCTCTCTCTCTCTGCCTCTCTTGCTATGTCTCTCTTGCTCTCTCTCTCTCTCTGCCTCTCTTGCTATGTCTCTCTTGCTCTCTCTCTCTTTCTCTCTCTTCCTTTCTTCTCTGCGGAGGCCGGCAAAGGTTTTTCTTATTTTAAATGTTCCGGGTGGCAGGGGCACGCACACACACCCGACATTCCAAATCCTGCCTCAGCTGTGAGAAGAACGCCTGCCCCGCCTGCCCTGCAGCCCTTTCGCTGACAGCCTGGGACAAAAGCGCTCGGTGAAGGGACTGCAAGAGGGACCGGGCGGGCGTTAGCAGCCGGATGAGGAGGACGAGAAGCCACCCCCAATCCCCCCCCTTCCCTGGGTGCCTTCCAAAGGCCCCTGGAAAAAGGCAGGAGGTAGCAACGAGGCGCGAGGACAAGCAGGCAGCTTGGCGGAGGGGAAGCGCTGACGGGCTCTCCTCCTTCCCCACCCCCCGCACTTCTCTCCCGCCCTGGCTTTTGCTTCGCCCCATGATTTCCCCGCAGTTCAAAAGGAGGCAAGAGGTGGCCTGGATGAAATTGCGGGGAAATCATGGGGCGAAGCGAAAGCCAGGGCGGGAGAGAAGCGCGGGGGTGGGGAAGGAGGAGAGCCCCTCAGCGCTTCCCCTCTGCCAAGCTGCCTGCTTGTCCTCGCGCCTCGTTGCTACCTCATGCTGCTCCCACCATGGCTGTGTGCGGTTCCGGTGCCCCTGGCTGAAGGTCGTCCTGTGGCTGGTCTTTGGCTTTACGGTTGCTTCCTGGTTCCCTCTCCTCCCTCCGCCTGTGTCTACCGCCAGCGCCTCATTCCTCGGAGCTGCCGCTTCCTTCCAGGCAGCCCAGCCACGCTGCCGTAGAAAGTGCAGAGGTTATTGCCGCCACCTCTGCCTCCACTCAGGGAGCCACCGTGGTTGAGCTGAGCGAGAGGAAAAGGCGCGGTGACCACGGTGGCTCCCTGAGTGGAGGCAGAAGCGGTGGCAATAACCTCTGTGCTTTCTACGGCAGCGTGGCTGAGCTGGACGGAGGGAAGCGGCAGCTCCCACTCGAGGAACCCACGGCAACGGGAGACGGCTTGGTGGGAGGCGATGGCGGGAGACACAGGCGGTGGGAGGAGAGGGGAACCAGGAAGCGACTGTGAAGCCGAAGACCATCCACAGGACGACACTCAGGCAGGGGCGCCAGCAGCGCCCCGCCCAGCTGGAACTTCTCGCGGCACACCTGGCCATGTCTCGCGGCACACTACTGTGCCGCGGCACACCGGTTGGGAAACGCTGTACTATAGTATAGTATATACTGTGAGCCGCCCCGAGTCTTCGGAGAAGGGTGGCATACAAATCTAATTAATAATAATAATAATAATAATAATAATAATAATAATAATAATAATAATAATAATAATAATATCGTGCAGAATGTGGCCGCGAGAGCCATTGTGGGGCTTCCTAGATTCGCCCACGTTTCTGTAACACTCCACGGCCTGCACTGGCTGCCGATCGGTTTCCGGTCACAATTCAAAGTGTTGGTTATGACCTTTAAAGCTCTACGTGGCATTGGGCCAGAATACATCCGGAACCGCCTTCTACCGCACGAATCCCAGCGGCCAATAAGGTCCCACAGAGTTGGCCTTCTCCGGGTCCCCGTCGACCAAACAATGTCGTTTGGTGGGCCCTAGGGGAAGAGCCTTCTCTGTGGCAGCCCCGGCCCTCTGGAATCAACTCCCCCCAGAGATTAGAACGGCCCCCCACCCTCCTTGTCTTTCGCAAATTACTCAAGACTCACCTTTGTCGCCAGGCATGGGGGAGTTAGGATATTCCTTCCCCTAGGCCATTACAAGGTATGTTTGTGTGTATGTTTGTGTGTATGTTTGGTTTTTATAATAAGGCTTATGGGTTAGGCCAGCGCTCCCAAAACATCACCTTGATTAAGCTGGCCTGGCCCCATGTCAAAAGAGGGCCCTAATCACAGTAATCTATGCTTGCCTAACCAAAAACAGACTCAGCTGAGTTCAGTGTGACTTAGTCCCAGGTAAGTGGGTAGAGCAGCCTTCCCCAGCCAATAGTTTGCTTGCAGCTTATAGTAAGTAAAATAATAAATATTAACCCTAAAATTCCATTGGGGTACAGGTCAGAGAGTTGGAGAATGTTTACTTCTTTCTAGGGGGGGATGTAACAGAAAATAATTGAGAAACACCGTTTTAAAGGAAGAATTGTTCTCCAAATAAATTGAGTGAAAACCAGGGCAGGGAGCAATTGGCTCCTATTTACAATCCCTAAAGAGACCAACAATTCCTGGAGTATATCTGCAACTAGCACCACCTGATCTCATCTTCCCAGAGCTTATTCAAATAATTAAACTGATATAATGATTAAAATGTAGGTTAAGGAGACTTAGGTGCAAGTCACCCCTTGATCATGAAGTTGGCTAGAAAAATCTGAGGGCAGCCAACCTTTTCAGCTCTGCTTACCAGAGGTTCTTGTTGAAGATATAAATTGACGAGGGGCCACCACTTGCTTGCCTCCTCCACTTGAGGTTCTTGGAGAAAACCAGAAGGCAAAAGGATGATAGCGAGATGAGAACAATAACAGAAATAGCAGTAACAATGATAACAAATGCTTGAGGCGGAAGGTGGTAAGAAGTCAATTATGGCGGGTAGAGGCAGAACATTGCTTTGGAATATATATTCCTTTCTTACAGACTGTATATTGTAGAGAAGAATATATCTACACTTACGTCAACCTGAACATTTGAAAGGAGAAGACATTACTGCCCGCCACATATTCAAATGTTATTCAAAAAGTAGAAGGGTGTGTATGGAAATGAGAGTCCCCCTGCCAGGATCTGGGTAGCACCCACTTTGCAATTGTGTGAAACAGTTCTTTCCAACGTTGGCAACTTTTAAGACCTGTGGACTTCAACTCACAGAATTCCCCATCAGTCATTCTGGATAGAAATTCTGGGAGTTGAAGTCCACAAGTCTTCAAGTTGCCAAGGTTGGACATCCCTACTCTAACGCAATCTTCTGCCTTTCCTCCACTCTATCCCTCACACTATTCCCAGGGAGTTATCACAAGACTTTTGGGGATGATGCAGTCTCATCATGGGAACTACACATCCATCCCAGAGAAATTCCAGACTGTCCAGCCTCACCAAAGTGGGCATTTTTTTCCAGTGAACATATCCATGTGAAAAGGATTCTCTTGACGGACACGTTGAAAATCCCTGCATGAGATTATGATGTTTCATGGGCAGCAAAGCAAGCAATACCAAAGTGTGCCAAATCATTGGGAAATAAATTATCGACTAAGAAGGCCCTTGCCCTGTATATTTTTCTTAGCTGGCAAATATATGAGCATGTCCAGGGGGGATCGGAGAAGAGGATTAGAAAATTCTATGGATAAGTAAACCCACGATTATCACAAAGACTTATAATTTCCACAGATGCAGATTCACAGTTTGGCATGTCTCTAACTACAGAATGGAAATCAAAACACATTTAGAAATGTATCATTTTTGAAACAGAATGATGCAGACAGCAGAATAATTCCAGACTGCTTGTGGGAAGGGGACAGAATGGATGTATCAATGAACAAAAGCAAAACTGGCATGCAGTAGAATTAGATTTATTTGTAGCTTTCCCTAATTTTCATAATAGTGTAAAACTACGCATTTTCCTCTGTTGAATAAGCGACGTCCCTTCATCTAACAGCTAGTTCTCAACTTCCCTTGACCCCCAACAAATGGTACCAAAGGGAATCCTGCCTGTCTCAACCAACATAGAGGCAGCACTTGGACATCCGTTTCAATAACCATCTATATGCTTGGCATCCATGAATCTGTCTAATCCTGCCTTGAAGCTATCAAGGCTGACAGATGTCACAACCTCTTCTGGAAGTGAATTCCATAAACCAATGGCCCTCTGGATGAAGAAATATTTCCCTTTATTTGTCCTCATTTTCTTACCTATGAGCTTTAGGGAGTGCCCCCTCGTCCTAGTATTGTGTGATAGAGAAAATAATTTTTCTCTATCCACCTTTTCTATCCCATGCATGATTTTATACACTTAAGTAACTGTGTTTTACAATGCAGCATTGACTTCTGATTTTAGAGAAAAACATCACATAGTAAAAAAGCCTGTGGTTATCTTTATATCCACAGCATTCACTTTACGGCCATTGCAAAAAAAGGTAACACAAATAGATCCGATCCTGTGCAGACTGAAATTACGACTTTCACAAGTAACCATAATGGGCAGCTCCGTTCCAATTATATGTCAAGGACTATCTGTATCTTTATTCCCAGGCGCAGAGCACAATTCTACTGGCTGGGAAATCTTAGCACATCAGCATCTGCCTGAGGGTGCTAGGTTGCAGACAGGGGTGGGATTCAAAAATGTTGTTTCTCCCTTTCGGGAAATATAATATTTTGCCTTTTTAAAAAAATATATTTTCCAAAATATTTCATTCTTCTGGGAGCCAGGGATCTTCCCACAAAGATACAGGAATATTAGGCTGGATCTATGCAAAGCGGCACATCTTTATGAGCTGTGGTGGTGCAGTGGTTAGATTGCAGTACTGCAGGCTAATTCTGCTGACTGCCGGCTGACTGCAATTTGGCAGTTCGATTCTCACCAGGCTCAAGGTTGACTCAGCCTTCCATCCTTCTGAGGTCGGTACAATGAGGACCCAGATTGTTGGGGATAATATGATGACTCTGTAAATAGCTTACAGAGGATTGTAAAGCCCTGTAAAGTGATATATATTGTATTTTTGGAATATGAGATGAATCCCCCCCCCAAAGAGGATGGAAATGTCAGTGCGTCTTATACATCAAAGGCAGCAACTTTTGGCCTCCCAAAGCTCCACCCCTTATCCCATTTTTGCTAAATAAATAAATACATTTTTTGCCAAAAAAATCAAGCATTTTTGCTTTCTCACAGCCCCTAGCAGCACGCTGCAGGCTTCCCAAACACTCTGTGGGCCCCGTTTTTCAGAAAGATGGGTGAAAAATGGGCCCATTTTTGTGAAAAACAGGGTGTGCAGAGGGTTTGGGAAGCCTGCAGACAGTGTTGGGCAGCAGCCGTTGCGGTCAAGTGCTCCATGCCGGTAGAAAATTCTGGGAGGCACACAAAGCTGTGCATCCCCAATGCACTCACGTGTGCCACCACGTGAGATATGGCCTCTCCGCATGCACAGCAAGCCAAATTTCATGTGAGGACGCTCGCATGAGCAAGATTTCCCAGATGCACAGAAGCAAAAATATCAGTGAAAATCACCAAAATCTCGCTCATGCGCACATCCTTGCATGATATTTCACTTGCTGTGCATGCCCAGAAACCAAATCTCACACCGATGGGCACATGTGTGCCCGTTGGGCACATGCGGGCCTGCAATGGCCTCAGAGGGTGCAATGGTAGTGCTGAAAATCAGCGGCCCTTCACTGCTTGCAGAGTGTTCCCCGGGACTGGGGAAGTCAAAAACACCCTTGTTTTTAGGGAAAATGGGCATGTAGATGATTTGGGAGGCTTGCAGATTACATCTGAGGGCCAAAGAGGATAAAAACTTTTTTTCCCTTACTTACTGTTTTGTAAACATGGTGCATCTTATACACCATTGCATCTTATAGTCCAAAAATACAATCAGTTGCTATTTATTGTTGGTATAAAAAAGAAAGTGACTGGGCTTTTGCTTGAAGGCATTCAATTTCCTCCTGCTATATTGTTTGATTTGATTTGATTTGATTTGATTTGATTTGATTTGATTTGATTTGATTTGATTTGATTTGATTTGATTTGATTTGATTTGATTTGATTTGATTTGATTTGATTTGATTTGATTTGATTTGATTTGATTTGATTTGATTTGATTTGATTTGATTTGATTTGATTTGATTTGATTTGATTTGATTTGATTTGATTTGATTTGATTTGATTTGATTTGATTTGATTTGATTTGATTTGATTTGATTTGATTTGATTTGGTTTGATTTGATTTGATTTGATTTTTATGCCGCCCTTCTCCTTAGACTGAAGGCGGCTTACAACATGTTAGCAATAGTGATGGGTGAACCGAACCAGCACAATTCGGGTCCGTACCAAATTTTGCAGTGTTCGGTATGCCGAACACGAACACGAATTTTTTTGAAACTTTGGGCAAAGTTCGGGGTCGCGTTCGGTATTAGGAGTTTTGACATCACCGGCAGGTTGCTAAGGACGTCAAGGTGATCACTTCCTGGATTCCATGGAATCCAGGAAGTGATCACCTTGGCGTCCTTAGCAACCTGCCGGTGACATCAAGGCTCTGGCCCCGGAATCTCTTTGTGGGAGGGATTCCCCAGCTCCTTCAAAGGGCGGTCCTTTCACGTAAAAATGAACATGTTTATTTTTACGTGAAGACCTCCCTTTGAAGGAGCTGGGGAATCCCTCCCACGAAGAGATTCCATGGAATTCAGGAAGTGATCACCTTGGCATCCTTAGCAACCTGCTGGTATACGTGACGTCAAAGCTCTGCCTCTGGAATCTCTTGGTGGGATTTTTGCGTAAAATTTGTCCGAACTTGCCAAACCCAAACACCGTTGGGTTCACCCATCACTAGTTAGCAATAGCACTTTTTAACAGAGCCAGCATATTGCCCTCACAATCTGGGTCCTCATTTTACCCACCTCGGAAGGATGGAAGGCTGAGTGCCAGTGGTGAGATTTGAACTGTTGACCTACAGTCAGCTCCAGTGGTCTGCAGTACAGCACTCTACCTGCTGTGCACTCCGGCTCTTGGCATGAGCCAATGTTTAGGGACCAAACCCCCAGGCCCGTGTTGTCCTTCCCACTCCAAGAACTGATGGAATAAAATAGAACCGAGTTGAAAATGGTAGAATAAAATACGGGGAAAGGAATCCGCCAACAGAGTCTTTTCACAGAGTCTTTCACTTCCCTGTAGTTCAGATTCCTCTGCTGGGGAAGGGAAGCTTTCTTGGATATATTTGTTTACGGGATTATGCCCTGCCAAAGTTTCATTTTAAAGCGGGCCCTTCCTTTATTTATTCCTCTGTTTATCTCGGTGCCTTGCCTGTGAAGCAACGCTTGTTAGTGAAAGGTGAAAGGCTTTTTGATATCTAAAGCCAATGTTACAATGAGCTTTTTTTTTCCCCATGAGAGCACCTGGTCCTCATGTTTAATGAGTAAACACAGGAAAACAGAGTCTTGAAGGCTGATTGTTCCTGCCATCATTACTTCTGAACTGACATTAAAGAGAAGCAAAAGACAACAGCACAGCGGTGCTTTGTTTTCCTCCCTCCAACACATTTCCTTTAAAAAAAAAATTTTTTTTTTTAAAAAAAACACTCCGTAATGAGATACACTGAAATCAAATCTTGTGGACAATCTTCTAGGCTAGAAATGATTATTTCTCCAAAATGCAATTTCGGACAGGAAGAAAGTAAAGAGAAAAAGAGAGAGAGATGAAATGCGCAATGATAACCTGTTTCTTTTGAGGAAATGAATAAAATATGAATAATGTAATTAATAACCAACAAAATGCAGGGAACAGGTGCCCCACCGCTCTGCGGACTGCAGCAAAGCAAAGAGACAGAATTTCAAAAATAGGCTTTCGACTTCCGAACGATGTGCGAAAATTCCTCCAAACTTCTACATGTAACATTTTGTAGGTGGATTCATCCATCTTAGCTGAAAGTATCATTTAATTATCCAAGGTCCTCCCCGATTAATTAGCCCTAAAAAGAAGCAAATTTCCAACATCGGTAGTGTAGTGATGAGCAGAGAGAAAGATTTATTTGAATATTATTGCAGGACTAATACAGGAAATATTTCCTCTATTTTAACCAGTGAAATCATAATTGAGTGCTTTGAGATTCTGATAAAATAATTGATCCAGATGATCAATCAACACCCAGATGAACAGAAATTAATTAAGATCAAGATTAATATTAGATCATTGATCAAGAATTAAACAATACTCCAATCAAGGAACAAACTAACACTAAACAACAGCCTAATCAAGGAACCACTAAGATCAGTCCCACCAACATAGGCAGGGTCGGCCACTTGTATATAAAAAGAGAGGTAATCCCACTACCTTCTAGCACTGATGATGTTAACCAGTTTGATAATGAAATGTCTAAAAAAACAACAACAACCAAGCTCAGAGAACACCAATTGATCCAGATTTTGCCTAGGTGAGCCTTTCCTTCTATGTCCAAGTTTATTACATCTGGTTCATATTTTCGCAGCCCCCTTTTTGACTCGTGCAGTATACAGGTCCTCAATGGAAGGTAGGTTGGTATCAATTGTTTTTTTCCTGCAGTTCCCTTAAATTTCATTCTTGTTCCTTTCTTTCCAAAAATGAAGTGTCATTTATTTAATGCGTTTTTACATGCTTACAAGGTTATTTCCCTACTCTTCTACACTACCTCTTCTCAATCTCTGCTCCCTAAGAAATTAGAAGGCCCTGGCAAGTTGCTATGGGAAACAACTACATATTCACTCCTACCCAGCCTCACAGGGCAGTACTGCAAGGTCAGAAAACAAACCCTGCTATTCACTCTCTCCTTTCCTGTTGCACAGCAATCTGCATAGGACATTCTACCATGGTGGGAAGTATGGGGTCCTCTTCATCCCAGATTTCATGGATAAAGGCAGCATGTGACAGAGATAGAAACATAGAAACATAGAAGATTGACGGCAGAAAAAGACCTCATGGTCCATCTAGTCTGCCCTTATACTATTTCCTGTATTTTATCTTACAATGGATATATGCCGCCCCGAGTCTTTGGAGAGGGGCGGCATACAAATCTAATAAATTATTATTAATTTATTATTATGTTTATCCCAGGCATGTTTAAATTCAGTTACTGTGGATTTACCAACCACGTCTGCTGGAAGTTTGTTCCAAGGATCTACTACTCTTTCAGTAAAATAATATTTTCTCATGTTGCCTTTGATCTTTGTGGGAATTTCAGATGAAACTGGTGTATATGAACATCTGTTGTACTCTCCCACACTTTCTCAGACTCGGGAAAAGTTTTTCCAGCAAATAAGACATTACAAATGTTCCTTCCTTCAGTTAGAATCCAGAATACATTTCGCTTGATGTTCTTCCTTTTTTTCAGGGAATCAGGTGTGCTTGTTTGTATTTTCCTGGAGCTACTTTATTAGTATAGAAAATAATAAGAGAATCTGGAAAGTCTGCCAGATTATGCCTGTCCCCTCTTATATACCAAACTGGTGGGACTATCCTGGGTTTCTTTCTCACCAAGGTTATTCATTCAAGAGTTCTTGCATGACTTCTTGAAGGTTGTCTCCATACTCCTTACCTTTGTACAAATCCACCTTGTGCACCTATTGCCTCCATTCCAAAGTCACCTGTGCTTTGGCTGCCTTCCAGTTGAATTATTGCAGCATTTCCCACATAAGGCTGCTCTTGAAGATCACTTACAACAGTGGTTCCCAACCTGGGGGTCGGGACCCCTTTGGGGGGTCAAATGATTGTTTCACAGGGGTCACCTAAGACCCTGGGAAAAGACAAATCCCCCCTGGTGTTAGGAACAAAAGCTTCTATTCTGGCATCTTGGAACATATTTTTACAATCCGACCAATCAGGTGTTTACATTGGGGGTGTCCCTCTGACCTTCCTGCCAATCAGCTTAAAGGTCTGTTGAGAAGTTGGCATTAGATTTATGGTTAGGGATCACCACAACATGAGGAACTATATTAAGGGGTCGCAGCATTAGAAAGGTTGAGAACCAGTGAAAGGTGCACCTGGTCTAGAATAAGGTGGTACAGAGAGTTATGGTATGCCTATGTAACAGCCTTTGTGTGAACTTCCAATAAGCTTCTGGGATATAATTCAAAGAGCTTTTGTCACACATAAAGCATAATATAAGGACTGGTTATATGAAGGAACATTTGTCTTTAATTATTTCCACCCATCCCACAAAAATCATGTTAAGAAAAGTAGGCTTCCTATTTTTTTTAAAAGACTTCTGATTGGACCTAGGAGCTGTACATTCCCCATCATTGCAAATGCCAAGGGGAACAGCGTAGCCTCCAACATACAGATGGCCCAGACCCACCTAGCCTTTCATAAGATACCAAAAATCTGTGTGTTCTCCTTATGAATTGGAGTTTGTTTCCAGGGGTTTATTTGCAGTAATGCACGGTCGGTGGCTTAAACCGCCGGCCAAAATTGCTCCCAGAGCAGGGCGACGCTGCTGTCGGCTCTACGGAGCCCCGAACTTCCGGTTTCCGGTGAAACCGGAAGTTCAGCTTTTGGCAGCGCGCCAATGTGCCCTTGGGGGATTGGAGGGTGAGCTCCTCCCACACGCCAAGGGGTGTGGCTCGGATCCAGGTGAAGGTGGCTACCTTCACCTGGTTCAGCAAGGAGTTATGCCCAATGTTGCCAAGGAAGATTCTGGCAGGAATTTCCGCCCCGTTAGTTTTTGGCCTCTGCAGGTCCTTTGTTTATAGTTGAATTTGAATATTTAAATTTACGTTATTTAGATTTATGTTAATTTAAATTTATGTTAATTTGGATATTTAAATTTACGTATTTAAATTTACATTACTTAAATTTATGTTAAATTACTAAAGTGACCCTATATTTAATCCATAGAACGTCTCAGCGTCTTTACTCCGCTTCCGGGGCAATGTAGGAAGTTGGGCATACCTCAGGCCCATACGTATTTAAATTTTTGCTGCTGATTTTGTTGTTGCTTTGATTAGATGCTAGTCACCCATAGTTCAATAGGTGGCCATACAAATTGAACACATTCAGATACAAGTTCCGAAAGTGTCCTAAAGATGACATTTTTTTTCAAAAGCCAATTTGGACTTTGTTTTTCCTTGAAGGCATTTTGCTTTTTATCCAAGAGGCTTCTTCAGTTCTGAAGAACTGAACCAAATGAACTGAAGAAGCTTCTTAGACGAGAAGCGAAATGCTTTCAAGGGAAAATAAGATCCAGTTGCCTTTTGAAAAAGCACCTTTGGGACAAGCATGACTGAGAATCTCCATAGACATTTAGATGTGCACTTAAGGAAGATCTGAAAGTGTTGCAGGGTTACTGCTACAGTTCCAGTTAGCTGAATGTCAACTCACATAGGACCTAGCGCCCACATGTTCAGAAAAGACAAAGATAAGTTGAGATAATTATGCAGGAAGAAAGTCAGAGAACACCCTCCCCAATCTATTTTCTGATAACTGCCTGTTGGACAACTAGTTGGTCCTTCCATGATAGCTGTTTTCAGTCCTGCAAAGTACCCTCAAAATTGTAGATGTCATCAATCTCCCAAATTTGCTTACTCCTCATTTTCATCCAACGAAATTTTTAAAAATAAAAATAAATAAACTCAAATGACAGACTCCATTTATCACTAGGTCCCCCCCCCCCTTTGCTGTCAATTTTCTACATTTCAATCCATACCGATCAAAAATATGTTCAGTCATGAGGCTAAACACGTTCACTGTGCATTTGTTTCATTTTTTTACTCCATCCATAAAGTGTTCAGAGATTAAATCTGGCATCTTTGTTGAAGACCTCTTCCCTGAACTAAGGGGATGACTGTCAATTTAATTGAATCCTGATATGAAGATACTGCAGCTATCTAAACCTTTTCGAATACTAAGATATTGCTAGATTCTTCCCCTTTAAATAAGGAAAATAAAGTGGTTTTTTGTCCTTATTGGCTTAAATCACATAGGAACGCCATACTTCAGCAAAGGAAAACAGCTTCTTCATCTTCTTTCACCCACTTCGTTTATATTAATTACCCTATTTTCCCCAAAATAAGACATCCCCTGATAATAAGCCCAATCGGACTTTTGAATGCATGGCAATAAGGCCAAGCGCTTATTTCAAGGTTCAAAAAACTATAAGACAGGGTCTTATTTTTAGGGAAACACAGTATGCCTTGGGTATGAATATGCACATTCATTTCAGGAACGGCTAAACATTCGACCAAATATTCCCATTTCAAGGTCCTTTGTTTATTATGAGGGGTTTTTTAGGCATTCCTGAGAACAACAGCATAAAATTTTAATGAGCTTAGGAGACTTCCAGCCACTTTCCCTTCCCTTAATTTTGTAAACTTTCTTTATCAATATTTAATGGCAGTTTTGATATTTTACCATTTTTTAAAAAAAACCAAACATATTCTTTAAAAACCTACCATGTAAATTTTTCATGCGCAGCTGAGACCCCCAAACGCCTTTGTTTATCTGTCTGTTTGCAACAGTAGAAAAGGGAAAGAAACCCCATAAAAGTCATAATGAGACGGGGCAGATCACTAGCAGTAATGCAAAAATGTATTTGGCTTGGCCATTGATGACAGCATTGGCTTCCACGAGGCTATCTTTTATATACACTGCTCAAAAAAATAAAATAAAGGGAACACTTAAAAAATATAATACAACTAATTCAATGAGAATATTTCATTCATTCAGATCTAGGATGTGTTATTTGAGTGTTCCTTTTTTTTTTTTTTTGAGCAGTGTATTTGCTTTTTCACTACCTATATAGCTTCCTTTCATCAAATTACCAACTGCCCCGATGTGGTGGTAAGACTCAGGAGGTCCCTGTTGGTAAGGTGAGCCATTCCCACCCAGTCACATGACCTTAAAGCCACCCCAGTCACATAATTGTCAGAGCCACTCCCACCTAATCTGTTATCATACTGAACATTGTGGGTTCAGTACAAAACCTTAAAATGTTACTGTGCTGCTCAACAAATAATACTATCATTTGTCCTTTTTGTGGCTCATCAACTAAAAAAGAGTCCAAGCACCTATTTGAAAACTTATGTTGCTCAGTAAGCCATTTCCACCCAGTCACATGACCCTAAAGACACCCCAGTCACATAATTGTCAGAGCCACTCCCACCTGGTCACAGGGCTGACAAGCCACTCCTCCCCAACCACATGACCTTCAAGCCACACCCACAAAATCAGCCACACCCACAGTATGGCAGTAAAAATGTTGGCACTCATTTCTGCTTCCAACTCTATTAGTCTATGTTCTGAGATGGTGGCTAGAATCAAATTTGGAAATCAGAACGTTCACCGTTTTAGTTATGCAGACACCATCGCTTCATTAGCTTCAAGAAAAGAGAACCTAGTTTCCTTGGGCTCAATAATGAAGATGAACAATGTGCTGGGAAAGAAAAGAGAAGGTGAATTCTAAGGCACAAGGCAACAGGCCAATAGCAAACGTAGGCAAGAACGTGAAGGATCAAGGAATTTCCTTGACAGCAGTAATCTTTTTTCCCCCCTTTTTTGCAAATGGTATTGTATGGTTATGGAAGTTGGACAGTGAAAAAGAATGGGAGGGGGGAAAATAGAGATGCTTTTGGACTATGGGTTTGAAGATGGTTGCTATGAATACCATGAACTGCAGGATGTGCCACTCAGCTGGTTCCCAATAAAATAAACATTGACTGCTCCCTTGAAGCGGTGATCAGCAAACAGAAACATGCATATGTGGAGCATGCAAGAGGAACTGAAAGATGGACGAGAAAAATTACTGCGGTTGACAAAGAAAAGAGAAAAAAGGAAGAATAATATCTACGGAGAGGATCAAGGAGATGACGGAGAAGGTCTCAGAAAATTTACAGACCATCCCCTGGGACAGATCGAGGTGGCAGGCATTACTCCCTATATTGACCTGACTCCGTGACATTCATTCATTCATTCATTCATTCATTCATTCATTCATTCATTCATTTTATTTATTCGATTTTTTTAATGCCACCCTTCTCCTTAGACTCAGGGAGGCTTACAACATGTTAGCAATAAACTGTTTCATAAACTGTTTCAACTCCTACCCTCAAAACGTCGCTACAGAGCACTGCACACCAAGACAACTAGACACAAGAACAGTTTTTCCCCCGAACGCCATCACTCTACTAAACAAATAATTCCCTCAACACTGTTACTAAATCTGCACTTCTATTTCTACTAGTTTTTTTCATCATTCCTATCATCCATTTATTTATTTATTTATTTATTTATTCATTCATTCATTCATTCATTCATTCATTTATTGGATTTGTATGCCTTTTCCTCCCACTTAGGACTGTATGACTGTAACTTGTTGCTTGTATTCTAAGATTTTTATTGTTTCTTCATTGCTTATTTGACCCCTATGACAATCATTAAGTGTTGTACCACATGATTCTTGACAAATGTATCTTTTTCTTTTACGTACGCTGAGAGCATAGGCACCAAGACAAATTCCTCGTGTGTCCAATCACACTTGACTAATAAATAATTCTATTCTATTCTTCTCAATAGCACTTTTTAACAGAGCCAGCATATTGCCCCCGCAATCCGGGTCCTCATTTAAATGACTTAGCTATTGTCTTCTTCATATCATCTGCAACATCTATTCCCAAAATTGGTTTTCCCTGCTATTCATTCTCATTTCCTGAATTGTCATCAATGGTCAAAGTCAGAGGTGGTATTCAGCCAGTTCGGACCAGTTCGGCTGAACCAGGAGTAGCAATATGCAGTTGGATCCGCCCCCACCCATCCGCCCTGACTTTATGATGTCTTAGTTAAGCACATTTTGAAGCCATGCACATGTGTGCACGAATAAAGCACATGTGTAGAATAATAATAATAATTATTATTATTATTATTATTATTATTATTATTATTATTATTATTATTATTATTATTATGTCAGTACAACACAGCAAACGAGATCACTATGCTGGATTTCGTATTTCATCACCAGTCGGGCGCTTCCCAAGCACCTAGGACTGCGTGATGTAGTGGCAAATTATGTTTGCCAATCCCAGTAAAGCGGCCTTTTGCAATTGACAGATGGAGATTTTGTCAATTCCGATGGTTTTCAAATGTCCACTGAGATACTTTGATACTGCGCCCAGCGTGCCAAATACCACTGGGACCACTTTCACTGGCTTATGCCAGAGTCGTTGCAGCTCGATTTTTAGATCTTCGTATTTCACTAATTTCTCTATCTGCTTCTCCTCAATTCTGCTGTGCAATCTTTTTGCAACAGCTGAGTATGTGATTGATTGTTTCATCTGTTTCTTTACAGAGTCTGCACTTTGGATCGTCTGTTGATTTTTCAATTCTGGCTTTGACAGCATTTGTTCTAATGGCCTGTTCTTGTGCCACCAGTATTAGTCCTTCTGTCTCCTTTTTGAGTGTTCCACTTGTAAGCCATGACCAGGTCTTTTCTTTATCCACTTTGCCTTCAATCTTCTCCAAAAACTGTCCATGCAATGCTTTGTTCCACCAACTGTCCATACGACATTGAGTTACAGTTTTTCTGTACTGGTCCTTAGTTTGCTTCACCTTGAGAAGCTTCCTATTGTTGACCTCCATCAACGCTGACTCTTTGCTCCCCTTCACATAGTCAGCTAATGCATGCTTCTCTTCTTCTACTGTCTGCTTCACTTGCAAAAGTCCTCTGTGAAATTATTATTATTATTATTATTATTATTATTATTATTATTATTATTATTATTATTTTATTAGATTTGTATGCCACCCCTCTCCGTAGACTTGGGGTGGCTCACAACAGTAACAAATCTAATAATTAAAATCTAAAACAACAATTTTACATTAAAAAGTCTAAAAAGAAAAAAAAACCCAATAGATAAAATACATACACATATCATGCACAAAACTACATAGGCAAGAATGCCATGAGCATGCACAGAAGAGGAGCGTCCTCATATTTGCGAACCAGTAGGGAAAGTAAGTGCATTGCATCTCCGGGCAGAGTCCAAAAATCGGCTGCTAGGAGATGCCTGTGCACAGTTACTCACACACAGCTTCCAGCAGTTAGTCAGTCAAGAGATGGCTGGTGGTGGGGCTCTTAACCATGACTACACTCACCCTGTGCCAGGAGAGATGTCTTTTGCTTTTTTTTACAAAAAGCAATCTTACAAAATTGTCTCTTCCTTTTCCCTCTGAAAATGTTAGTCCTTCTGGTCTTTGGAACTACTGACTAGCACTGGCAAAATATATTGTAGCTGTGATTCTCAGATATAACATCCCTTTGGTCAACATTGGTGACAATTCTCCGGAAGGGTGACAAAGGTGCAGCAGACATATAGCCTTAAAATGACACATTAAACCAGCTGTACAGAATATAAGGCCATTCGTTGTTTAGGAAACCTATTTGATCCTGCCAGTGAGACTTTCACGTACTGTGGACAGTGCCTGAATGTGATTAAAACAATACACCATTCAATGAAAAGATTAAAATTAGACTCTACTGTAAAAACTGAAGCACAGCAAAAGGACAAAATTGACTCATCCCAGTGGAATACCTGAGTAAGAAAAAAGGATTTGTGCTGTGATTTCTTAGTTGGTGCCACTTCAAGAGGGCAGGATTCTGTTGCCACATGCCACCATTAAATTAATTCTCTTTCTTACTAAAGTTTGGTGCTTATTTATTTATTTATTCATTTATTCATTCATTCATTCATTCATTCATTCATTTATTTAATTTGTTAATTGGATTTGCATGCTGCCCCTCTCCGTGGACTTGGAGTGACTCACAACATATCAAAAAACAATATACAATAACCCATCTGAAATCCAATTAATATAAATAATTAATCTAAAACCATTCTAAAAAGGCTAATCATTCATTTAGATTCAAACCACAAACATACCACACACTCATTGGCCAGAGGCTTGGGTCTAGTGACCCCAATCCTGGCGGCATAAATAGTTTTTCAGATTCTTGCAGAAGGCGAGGAGGGTGGGGGCAGTATGAATCTCTGGAGGGACCTGATTCCAGAGGGCTGGGAGATGGTCCCGTAAGAAATCTGGTCCAATGCCATGTAGGGCTTTATTGGCCATAACCAGTAATTGGTAGCTAAAAAATTTACTGCCATACTGTGGGTGTGGCTTATTTTGTGGGTGTGGCTTAATGGCCATGTGACTGGGTAGGAGTGGCTTGCTGGCACTGTGACCAGGTGGGAGTGGCTTGAACAATCATCATCGTTCAAGTGAACTGTTAAGTCCTTGACTTACAACCTTACCAGTGTCGCTGCTAGGGTGACAATCTGCTTCATGTTTTCCATGCTTTCCTTCCTGAGTCACCCCCCTGCCTCAGGCAGGGTAGCTAGGCGAACAGGTGCTGCCAGAAGCATAAATGCTGCCGGTGCCGCTTACACCCACACCTTCTGCTTACACCTCAGGCGGGAAGTGGCCACGTGAGGCTGGAGGGGAGCCAGACAGGAGAAATGGAAGCTCGTCCGAGGCCAGGAAGGAGGAAAGAGGAAAAAAGCAAGGAGCACAGACACAGCAGCAGCAGCAGCAGGGGAAAAGAGGAGAGCCACGCTGAGACAAGTAATCCAGGAAGTCACAGCTGCCAATCAGCTGGAGCTGTGCACGCATCTTCATTTCCGCCAGTGGAACTGCGTTCCACCCCGTCCTGCCTGTTGCCCACACCTGATCACAACCAACACTTTGAATCATGTCTGGAAACCAATTGGCAGCCAATGCAGTCCACGGAGTGCTGAAGAAACATGGGCATACCTTGGGAGGCCCATGACTGCTTGCGCGGCTTCATTCTGCACAGTTTGTGGTTTCCAACTATTCTTATATAGATACATAGAAAGTACAGTATTACTAATAGAAGACCACGTTTGTAGCTCATAAATCAATGGAACCAATTCAGATAACAAGGCAGGTGAATTGTGGGTGATGGTAGGAAACACAGAGCTTGAGTGAATCACGGTAATAAGGTATGGGGTGATTAGGAAAACCATGGAAAATATACTTATTTTTGTACTGAAAGGTGTATTTCTTCTTTTCACTTCAGCTCCTTTTCTTTATAAGGATGAAAAAATACTGTAATCAACGTGGCTGATTTTCTCATCCTTCCACTGTCAATCATAGTAGGAAAAGGCACTCTAATTTTAAGTCCCCCGTAGTTGTCTGTCTGTTCTTGGCAATAAACTCATGAATAGCAGAATCTCTGTGTCACTCCTAATTGGTCCACCCATTACATCTGCTGAAAGAGATGGTGGGTTGATTTTTCAAATATGCTTAATATTCCAACAGGTTGTTTCTGAGTTGCGTAACTGAAGGTGAGTCATTCTTATAAAGACGGGCCATTATCACCTTCTAGAAAATTGTCACACCTTTGTTTGCTATTAGAAGCTGTCAATAAGAACACCGCGATGACTTCACGTATCGCCTCATGTATTTTCCTCATGACATCTGAAATGGCAAATCTCCACTTGAAGCGAGAGTTTTAGTCGAGGTAATGAGAAGAGCAACGCTTTTGTTTAGTAAACCTTGCATACATACATATCTGTCACACTGTTATTTCCTTTGGCGGAAACAACAGTATGCAGAGCAGAAAAAGCAATACGATGCCGCTAGGAGAAGAATATAAAGGTAAAAGATGAAAGGGACGGAAAGCTTCTTGAGTCTAGTTTATCATTTGCCAACACCCTTCATTATGCCTCTCGATAGCTTTCTATCCTTCATTCTCGCTTCTTTGGTTTCCATATCTTCATAGATTGCTTTAAACTTCTCACCTCTTTCTTTGGGATCGACTCCATCTAACTGCAACTTTCTTGGTTCGCCTGTTGCTTTTCATTCCTACTGCTTTTATTCTTCTTTCATTGTCAGGTAGTCCTGCCAATTAAGCCCAAACTTTTCTGTTGCTAAATAAGATAGCTGTTCAGTGAATGTTGTCCCATTTTACAACCGTTCTTGCCACAGTTGTTAAGTGAATGACTGCAGTTTTTCAGCTGGTAACACATTTGTTAAGTGACTCTGGCTTCCCCATTGATTTTGCTTGTCAGAAGATCGCAAAAGGTAATCAGGTGATCTTAGACAGGGGTGAAATGCTATCAGTTTAGACCAGTTTGGGTGTACCAGTAGCAGTGGCCGCCAGTCATTTGCTGAACAGGTAGCGATAGCAGGCTGGCCATGCTCCCAAACTGGTCTCCCAGTCGCCGCTCGCTCCCCCTGCAAGTGGAAGTCCTAGGGTTGCACATGCAATAGGAAGTGAGAAGCCAGAATTCTGGGAGTCAAAGTCAACAAGTCTTAAAGTTGTCAAGTTTGGAGACTCCAGAAGTAGATAAAACTGACCAGATCATTGAATTCAACTACAGTGACACTTTGTCTTACGAACTTAATTCGTTCCATGACAAGGTTTCCCATAGGAATCAATGTAAAAGCGAATAACGCGTGAAATCCCCAAACTCACCCCTTTTGTCTTGCGCCGCTGGGAATCCCCGCCTCCAGACTTCCGTTGCTTCAGCTGGCAATGGAAGTCCAGAGGTGGGGTTCCCCAGAGTGGGGAGCCTCAGGGTAATCCCAGCAGCGCAAGAACGGCCGCTTCGGCTGGCAATGGAAGTCTGGAGGTGGGGTTTCCCAGAGAGGGGAGACTCAGGGAAATCCCAGCAGCGCAAGAACGGCCGCTTCGGCTGGCAACAAAAGTCCGGAGGTGGGGTTTCCCAGAGAGGGGAGACTCAGGGAAATCCCAGCAGCACAAGAACACAGAAGTCTGGAGGCAGAGCATCCCAGTGTTGGCGGCTTGGGTTCATAAGATGAAAATAGTTCGGAAGAAGAGGCAGAAAAATCTTAAACACGGAGTTCGTGTCTTGAAAAGTTCGTTAGAAGAGGCATTCATAAGATGAGGTACCACTGTACGTATTGCCCTCTAGCAGATGTTCTAAAAAAAACCCTACTGCAACTGCAAGACTGTAAAAGCTTATGAGATTCAAAATATGAAGACCAGCCACCTTGGGTACCATCACAAGCATGCAGTGATCTCTGCAATGCTTTCCTCCCAATGTGTAGGGAGAGACGGCATTGGTTTAGAGAAGAGAAGGAAATTGGGACCACAGCTTCAAAATGATCAGACAGCCACAAAAGGTAACTTAAGAGGGGTTGGCTGGCTGCTTGACTAGACCAGAGTAGGCGCAGGGGGGGGGGGGTGTGATACTTTGAAGCTTTTCCTTCTTTCTTTCCTTCTTTTTTGAAGCCAAGCTTAGCGATTTGGGGAAATAGGATGAAAGAAGGAAACAACTGGCTTTTCCCTTTATATTATACAACGATTGAAAAATGTGATCTTTGTTGCCGGAAATGGAGAGTCGGTCTGGCACCATGTATCATGAAACGCTGGAAGGAAAATGCCAATGCGATGAACGATAGTTTCAGCATCCTCACAAATATTTTCCTTATGATTGACAGCTGCTGCACTGAACCTAAATGGCCCATCCATTAGAAATATTGCCATATAGTTTTTCCGTTTGCTACTTACGGTCACTTTTAGTTTCTGATTAAAGACATCGAATTTTTACAGACGGTTCCCCACTTAATCCCTCATTCAACAAGTGTTCAAACTTATGACGTTGCTGAATGAGTGTTCATTATGAGACTTACATAGGTCCAAGGATCCTCATGGTCATTTAATTATGATCCAGGCACTTGGCACCCAGCTCACAATACGACGTCACAGCTTTTTATGTTCACATGAACACTACTTGTGACCTTCATTGCTGGCTTCCTTCAAGCAACATCAATAGAGACACAAACAAGGAACCAAGTGGAGTTTTTGCTTAATGATTCATGGTTATTTGCTTAATGATGGCAGTTGAGATCCTCAAGCCAAAGCAGAACTTTCCTTTTAATATTTACATTAAACATTAGAGATTAGTGTTAGTATCTATTTCAATCCTTTCATCTACTATTTGTTAGTGTCTCATAACTTTTATTAAAGAAAAAAACACGTGTTCCCGATATCTAAATTTGTCCTGTTGTGTAATGTGTGGTACATATGGGAGCCACCCTTGCTTAAATTGCCCTCTTTTTACCTTATTATTAGAAAATGCTTTAAAGTTTTGGCAGATGAATATAAATGCTTCTCAGACAATGTGATACTATTATGCAAATAAGACAGTTGAAAATAATCAGACTTTGGTGAATTCTCTGGGTGTAAAGTCATAAATAAAACAAAGGTAGTAACAAGATATTTAAACTTAGAAGAAGACTTTGTAAAACAAGAGTCTAGATATGAGATAACAAAAAAAAATGAAAGAAATATTGGAACAGGTTCGGAAATGCTGAGGTTTTGAAATGAGAAAGCTTTAGCTAGGGCTCCCATCTGGGCTTCCACAAATATTTGAAATTTTGAATACCTCTCATGGGCATTCTCACAAGCAGAGAGAAGGGAACTGGTGTAGGTGCCACCCAAAAGTTGTTACCTTATTGTAGAAGAAAGCACTTCTACATGTACTACCCATGTAGCACCATCACTCTTTGAGCTCCATTGGCTACCGATTGGTCTCCAGATGCAATTTAAAGTGTTGGTTATTACCTACAAAGCCCTACATGGCTTAGGACCAGATTATTTATGGGACCGTCTCCTGCCTCACATATCCCAGCAGCTGGTTAGATCTCGCAGAGTCAGCCTTCCCTAGGTCCCGTCAACCAAGCAACGGCACCTGGTAGGGCATAGGGGAAGGGCCTTCTCTGTAGCGGCCCCAGTCCTATGTAACCAATTTCCCCCGCCCCCATTCTTCTGGCTTTTCGAAAAGTTTTAAAAACCCACCTTTGCAGGCAGGTATTGGGCCGTTGGGCATTGATATTCTGCTTTGTCTGATGACATGATTGTGTTTGAATGAATTAGGTTGAATGGTTTTTAAATTGTTTGGGTTTTAATCTTGGTTATTTGGATTTTTTTAAATTTTGTACTTTGTATTGTTTTTACTATGTAAGCCGCCCCGAGTCCCTTTGGAGAAGGGTGGCCTAGAAATCCAAGTAAGTAAGTAAGTAAGTAAGTAAGTAAGTAAGTAAGTAAGTAAGTAAGTAAGTAAGTAAGTATAAACAAACAAACAACAAGCAAACAAACAAATAATAAATAAATAAATATGCAATCATATGGAGCTGAAAGAAAAATAACTTGTCCATAAATCTAACCACCCAAGACAAAGATGGAAGAGTACTGGTTCATTTCAGTAAGTTCTGTGGCAAATCCCAGTGATACCAAAGAAATGCTCTGGGTGTGATGACATCGTGCCAATGCCACCATTTCATACTTGCATCTGGACCTTGAATATTTACACAGTGACTTTACTGCCTATGTACCATCCATGTAGTAGAATGAAGTCTGGAGTCCCAGGATGGAGGGGCTGCTTCCCAGAAGGCCTGGAAAATC
This sequence comes from Erythrolamprus reginae, assembly GCF_031021105.1. NCBI lineage: Eukaryota > Metazoa > Chordata > Lepidosauria > Squamata > Dipsadidae > Erythrolamprus > Erythrolamprus reginae. The sequence continues at coordinate 167,069,654 of NC_091951.1, read as the reverse complement.
TGGTAGGCAGAAGAGAGCTCAGATGGCCCACCCTAACAGCTCGCAGACTCTATCTATGGTTATGTGTATAATGGCTTTAGCCTGGCAAGATTTCTGTCTGCAGAAGAAATTAGTTTACTCAGAAATAATTCCATGTGTGAGCTTTGGGTTTTGGGGCTTGACAATCCATGTGCCACTCTTAACTTCCATGGATGCCCTTCAATCATCTGAATTCTAATTTCAAATTCCAGCACCCATTTCATAAAAGAAAAGCTGATGTGGCCCAATGGCAGATAACTGAATAAAAGTAGAAGCGGAGAGTTAAAACAACCAAAATCAAATCACACACATACATGCATGCATACATACATACATACATACATACATACACACAAACACACACACACATGTTTGTGTGTGTGTGTGTGTGTGTGTAAAAATCAAACTAGTGATACTCAGAAAGGCATACATGCAGACAAATATCCAACCACACCGCAAATATCCAAGCAAAGGTAGTCAAAACAAACCCATATCACTTGAATAGCATCTGGGCAAAACACACATCACGGTGGAACAAACAAATCGGTCAATACACAAACAGTCAATCCTTTGTACTAGACAAATTCAGGAAACAAAAGCTATAACATCTTGGGAAATATCTCCATATGGGAACCGAATCTTGAAAGCCTGACAAAGCCCCTGTCTACGGTCAACTCACGTCCAATCCTATCAAGGTGGCATTGTTTTGAGTTTCTTTCTCACATTTTGATCACATGACCATAGAGATGCTGTGATGGTTGTAAGTCATAAGTCACATTTTCAGTGCTGTTGTAACTTTGAGCAGTCACTATAGGAATGGTTGCAATTCGAGGATTTGTATTTATTTATTTATTCGACTTCTATGCCACTCAATCCTGAAGGACTCAGGGAGGCTAAAAACTCATTGGCAAAAAACAATCCTTTACTTAAGAACAGCCTTTACTCTTCACAATGTTTTACAGCCCCCTCTAAGCGGTTTACAGAGTCAGCATATTGCCCCCAACAATCTGGGGTCTCATTTTACCGACCTCAGAAGAATGGAAGGCTGAGTCAACCTTGAGCCAGTCAGGATCGACCTCCAGGCTGTGGGCAGTTAGTCTGCAGTACTGCACTTTAACCACTGTATCACATGAACCACATTGTCCAGCACACTGTATGATTATTGTGTGTTAGAATTTTATCCTATCTTTTCTCTAGAGGCTCATGATCCTTCACAACAAAAGCAACCCTGTGAAGCAGATTAACCAGAAAGTGACTGATGATTGATTCGGAATTAGTTCAATGGAATCAGCACACAGGTTCCCCAATTGGCTAAGTACAATTAGGAGGAGGAGGAGGAGGAGGAGGAGGAGGAGGAGGAGGAGGAAGAAGAAGAAGAAGAAGAAGAAGAAGAAGAAGAAATAATCTCATTTTTTAAAAAAATCTTAGGAAAGCCCGGGGCTCTCGTAGGGAGAAGAGACATTAATGGAAACAAATATGAAAATCAAAAATGGCACTTTTCTTTCCAATATTCTCAAAGGTCAGGATCTCTTTCAATAGTTTTTAGCTATTATGTCTCACAAAAATTACCAGTAATCTTTTCATGATGGACATGGTGACATCTGGAAACCCTGAGAGTGAAATGATGAATTTTAGGGGTGAAATTCAAAATTTTTCCCTACCATTTTTGTAGGCGTGGCTTGGTGGGCGTGGCAGGGGAGATACTGCAAAATCCCCATTCTCTCCCCAATCCTGGGGGAAGGCTATTGCCAAATCTCCATTTCTACCCCAATCTGGGGCCAGCCAGAGGTGGCTTTTGCCAGTTCTCTGAAATACTCAAAATTTCCACTTCTGGTTCTCTAGAACCTGTCAGAGCCCACTGAATTGCACCCCTGTATAAACTCAATTCACATTTGCAAAGAGAATACTATTTTCCAAAATGTATTTAGTTACTAAAATGGGAAGGCACATATAAAAATTGTATTTTACCTACATGCTTTCTTTTCCACACTCAGTTTCCATGATATCATAAGCTCTACTTTGGACAGAAAGTGCTGAAAAAGTCGTTTCTTCAGCCTGGTGACTTTCTTCTGATTTTACACAAGCCAACACAAAGACACAAACGCTCACTGTAGTGTCCATATGAAATGATACACAGTCAAATTAATCCCAGCAGGAGTTGCTGCGATACAGGCCAGATTTGTATAGAAAAAAAATGAAAATAAAGCTAAAATGTTTCACTCTGGAGTAGGCTGTAGATCTGTGCGATAAAACTAGGTTATCAAAGATTTTTCAAGAAACTTTGTAAGAAAAGGTAGGATTTCTCAGATAACTAGATCTATAATCCAATTACCGTAATTGGGAGGCTCTGAGTTGCAGAAGGCTGACATAGGAGTCAGGATGAAATTCAGCTTAATTTCAGCTCTTCACAGGTATCTCAAGCATGACAAGTAGTCAATGGACAAATAGTTCAAGGGCAGTCATGCTAAATCTGACCACCTGGAACTGAATGTGTATATCTCTCATTCAAGGCCATTGTCAGACTGTGATGAGGAGCAGATCTTGGAGTTTGGGTCCTCCAGTGCAACAACATGATTTGTTAAGGCAGAATAGAATGCAAGTAGCCACAAACAGACATCTTGAATATTAATGTACTGTGATCAACCCAATACTGAGCAGAAGAGATGTAATGTTTTTGTGTATGATATGACTGTATGTATGTTTATTATATATTGGGGTTTCTTCTTTTTTAGACATTTTTAAATGTATTATTGTTATTTTAGATTCTATTAGATTTGTCATTTTATATTGTTTTTATCATTGCTGTGAGCCGCCCCGAGTCTACGGAGAGGGGCGGCATACAAATCTAATAAATCAATCAATTAAATCAATTAAATCAATGTAATCTCACTTTTTCCTAAAAGGAAGGAAAATGGAGCTCCTCAAGGAATGGGCTCCAGAAGTCATACACCTACAAAAGTAGGGGGGGGGTTGGGGACGGGTGGGCTTGTATCTGGACACCACTTCTTCATTTTACCTTTCTTAAACTACAGGTACCCAACAGATGCTGGTTATGTTTTGGGTGCTGTGCTCTGTATTAAGGATCTCTCTCTCTGTCTCTCTCTCTCTCTGTCTCTGTCTCTCTCTCTCACACACACACACACATAGTTTCTGTGTGTGTATATATGTATGTGTCTTCAAATCAATGTTGATTCTTGACAACTGCCTCATTAAGACCCCACAGTTTTTCTGGCAAGGTTTTTCAGAAGTGGCTTGCTATTGCCTTCTTCCTAGGGCTAAAAGAATGTGACTGGCACAAGATCACTGAGCTGGCTTTATGCCTAAAGTAGGACTAGAACTCACAATCCTCTTGGTTTCCAGACTTTTCCCTTAACCACTGCACCAAACCAGCTCTCATACTTGAGAGCATGTTAAAAATTAAGGTGAAAGTGGTACTATGCAAGGATCTTCTTTCCTGAATTGTATCTGCTTTGGACTAATAATAATAATAATAATAATAATAATAATAATAATAATAATAATAATAATAATAACAACAACAACAACAACAACAACAACAACAACAACAACAACAGGTCATTAGAACAAATGCTTTCAAAGCCAGAATTGAAAAATCAACAGACGATCCAAAGTGCAGACTCTGTAAAGACACAGATGATACAATCGATCACATACTCAGCTGCTGCAAAAATATCGCACAGACTGACTACAAGCATAGACATGATGCTGTGACACAGATGATCCACTGGAACTTGTGCCAGAACTACCATTTACCAGTGGCAAAGAACTGGTGGGATCATAAGCCCGAAAAAGTGGTCAAAAATGAGCAAGCAAAACTACTGTCGGACTTCCGACTTCCAACTGAGCGAATTCTGAAGCATTAACACACCAGACATCCTGATTGTGGAGAAAAAGAAAGTATGGATCATTGACATCGCAATCCCAGGAGACAGCAGAATTGAGGAGAAGCAGCTAGAGAAATTAGTGAAATACGAAGATCTAAAAATCAAGCTGCAACGACTCTGGCATAAGCCAGTGAAAGTGGTCCCAGTGGTACTTGGCATGCTGGGTGCAGTACCAAAGGATCTCAGCAGACATTTGAAAACCATCGGAATTGACAAAATCTCCATCTGTTAATTGCAAAAGGCCGCTTTACTGGGATCGGCAAACATAATTCGCCGCTACATCACGCAGTCCTAGGTGCTTGGGAAGCGCCCGACTGGTGATGAAATACGAAATCCAGCATAGTGATCTCGTTTGCTGTGTTATACTGACAAAATAATAATAATAATAATAATAATAATAATAATAATATTATTGAAACATAGAAGACTGATGGCAGAAAAAGACCTCATGATCCATCTAGTCTGCCCTTATACTATTTCCTGTATTTTATCTTACAATGGATATATGTTTATCCCAGGCATGTTTAAATTCGGTTACTGTGGATTTACCAACCACGTCTGCTGGAAGTTTGTTCCAAGGATCTACTACTCTTTCAGTAAAATAATATTTTCTCATGTTGCCTTTGATCTTTCCCCCAACTAACTTCAGATTGTGTCCCCTTGTTCTTGTGTTCACTTTCCTATTTAAAACACTTCCCTCCTGAACCCTATTTAACCCTTTAACATATTTAAATGTTTCGATCATGTCCTCCCTTTTCCTTCTGTCTTCCAGACTATACAGATTGAGTTCATTAGGTCTTTCCTGATACGTTTTATACTTAAGACCTTCCACCATTCTTGTAGCCCGTCTTTGGACCCGTTCAATTTTGTCAATATCTTTTTGTAGGTGAGGTCTCCAGAACTGAACACAGTACTCCAAATGTGGTCTCACCAGCGCTCTATATAAGGGGATCACAATCTCCCTCTTCCTGCTTGTTATACCTCTAGCTATGCAGCCAAGCATCCTACTTGCTTTTTCTACCGCCCGACCACACTGCTCACCCATTTTGAGACTGTCAGAAATCACTACCGCTAAATCCTTCTCTTCTGATGTTTTTGCTAACACAGAACTGCCAATGCAATACTCAGATTGAGGATTCCTTTTCCCCAAGTGCATTATTTTACATTTGGAAACATTAAACTGCAGTTTCCATTGCTTTGACCATTTATCTAGTAAAGCTAAATCATTTACCATATTACAGACCCCTCCAGGAATATCAACCCTATTGCACACTTTAGAGTCATCGGCAAATAGGCAAACCTTCCCTACCAGACCTTCCCCTATGTCACTCACAAACATATTAAAAAGAATAGGACCCAGAACAGACCCTTGTGGCACACCGCTTGTAACCTGTCTCTGCTCAGAATATTCGCCATTAACAATAACTCTCTGATGTCTATGCTTCAGCCAGCTTGAAATCCACTGAACTATCCAGGGATTAAGTCCAATCTTCACTAATTTATCTATCAGCTCTTTATGTGGAACCGCATCAAAGGCTTTGCTGAAGTCCAGGTAGGCAATATCCACGGCACCACCTTCATCCAACACCTTTGTGACATAGTCAAAGAAATCAATGAGATTAGTCTGACATGATTTGCCTTCAGTAAAGCCATGCTGATTTGGGTCCAATAAGTTATTGTTTTTTAGGTGCTGATTTATCCTCTTTTTGAGTAGAGTCTCCATCATTTTAACTACAACTGATGTCAAGCTAACTGGCCTGTAGTTACCAGCTTCTTCTCTACTGCCCTTCTTGTGGATAGGCACAACACTGGCCATTCTCCATTCCTCAGGAACATCTCCTGTTAACAAGGATTGGTTAAACAAATCAGTCAGGGGGGTAGCAATGACAAATCTGAGTTCTTTAAGAACTCTGGGGTGGATGCCATCTGGACCCATTGCCTTATTTATCTTTAATCGTTCAAGTTCTTCTAAGACATCGGCTTTTAAGATCACTGGAGCTGAATCCATACAGCTGGAAGCAATGGTATGTCCCTCTATAGTATTATTTTGTAAGGTGTCTTATTATTATTATTATTATTATTATTATTATTATTATTATTATTATTATTATTTTGTGATCATTCTGTTCTTTTCTGGTTTTCAAATATTCATACCCTTGTGGTCAGAAACCACTTAGCCAGAATCACCCCAAATGCTAATTTTGGCACGTGTTAGTAACCCAGCATTAATGAAGTCACCAGGAATCCCAAAGGGATTTTTCTCCAATGTTTTTTTTTAATTCCATTCTTCGTTTTCTTATGTCAGCACATAAACTAATGACATTTACAATGTATAAATATACTGTAGTATGGTACTCAGAACTGAAGTATTCAAAAAAAAATAAAGAATAAAAAACACAGACAACTGACAAAGATCAATCCAGTATGGGAATTAGGAGTATGGACATCTATGATAGTGAGGGAAGTCACATTTATTTGCTTAAAATAAAAATTCACCAAATCAGGTTTTAGAGGAGCAACTCAGTACTGGTCAAAATTATTTGGGCCTGGGTTTTGGTTTTTCTCTTGTTGGGAGTATTGGTGCCCCCTAGTGGCCAAGGGTTTATGACGCAGCTCTTATCAAAATGCATCCAGAAATACAAACTGCCCAGCAAGAAAAAGAAAAAACAGAGACAGGTTATCAGATCTGGCTTCCAAAAATTAGGGCAACCCCTAGAAGGATGCAGAGTTAAGAGATCTCTTTATGCTGCCATCTGATGGTTACCTAAATCTTCGCAGCTCGGATATCGTAGCACTAGCAAAGATGGCTCGCGAAGATAAAATCCATCTTTTCAAAACAAGCACCAATCAAATGGATAGTTTTTGCAAGGCTGTCCATGTCCCACTGCAACAATCAAGGGGACAGGAATAAATCCCCCTGGGAAATCAAAAGAAAACCCATAACATTCGGCCTGGACATACAAGCTATCTTTATGACATTGAGTTAAAAATTCATTCTTATTCATATTTTCAGTGTAGCAGAACAAACAACAGAGTCTGGTGACTCCTTTAAAAAGAAAACAGATTCTTTAGGGCATAATAATAAGCTTTACTAGCCCAGAGCTACTTCCTTGCATAAAATCCTGGCTCAGATGCATGGAAACTCAGCCGGCAATAAATCCATTAGTCTTGAAGATGCCATTCAATATTTTAATGGGTTTTTTTCTGCATACACAAATATTGTTATCCCTCTAGAAGTTTTCTTTTACAAGGAATCGGTTCATGGAACGAAAGAAAAAAAAAAACCTCCTTCTGCTTTCCAGGCAGCCTGATGTATATTACAAAATTCCCAGGGTTGGCTCACATACTTTAGGAAACCCGAGTTTAGCTCAATTAAAAGCTTTCAAATAATGATGGTTAGCACAGTGGTGGGTTTTAGAATAGAATAGAATAAAATAGAATTTTATTGGCCAAGTGTGATTGGACACACAAGGAATTTGTCTTGGTGCATATGCTCTCATGATTAAATGATTTTGCCACCGGTCCGTGTGTGCACTTGCGCTCAATGCTTTTGCACATGCACAGAAGCATTCCGGGGTGGGTGGGTGGAGCCTCCTGCTGATGGCGCTAGCTGTTCTAAGAACCAATCAGAACTGGGAGCAACCCATCGCTGAGGTAGCAGCATAGGTAGCTACAATCAGTCGCTGTAAGTTTCGTCCTGTCTCAACCATTGATGACAATTAGTAGTTGTAAGGTTTTAAGAAGAGGTTAAACTTCTTATTTGAACGTGCCAGAGACTGATACCAGGACCTTATGCAAGCATAGAAGTGGCTCTAACAGCATTTGAGCCCTACCAGTATGATTGGTTTTAATTTGTGGTGTTTTTTAAATTAATTTAAATATTGGATTTGTCTTACATTGTATTGCTATTGCTGTGAGCCGCCCCGAGTCTGCGGAGAGGGGCGGCATACAAATCTGATTAAACTAAACTAAACTAAACTTTCTTCTTCCTCTTCTTTAAGATCCAGCACATATTCTCAGCCCCAACTCGGTGACAATCCCTTTAATCTACTTTTTCCTTTTAAAAAATGCTTCTATTTTAACATCTTTTGTATTGCTTCTGCTTCTGTTACTTTTTTGCTTTGCTCCACTTTCTCTTTCCCCCTTACTTCTAATCTTTTTCTCTCCCTTTCTCTCTTCTTTATCCTTGTTATGATTTTTTTTAAAAGAAAAACCTTAAACAAAGGAGGAAAAACAGCATGGGGTTGAGGATTAATATGTGTTTGAGTCTTTGAGGATCAGTGGAAGATCAATGCTGTGAAGCCACAAGCTTATGTCAATAAGTAGAAGAGGACCCCCTCAACTGCACCTGCAAATTTTGTAAACAGTGGCAGTGCCAAACTTTAAGAAAGGCTGGGTAAAATGGGATGAAACGTTTCCCCAAATTCTATTGAAAGCCAGCTACTATTAAAAGCCAATGGCTTTTCCATTCCCATAGGGATTGCAGTGGGACGAATCAAGCATCAAAGTCTACATGGGTTCATCTTTTTTCCCATCAAGCCTTAATAAAAAATGTGTGCCGAAGTACATTTCTGAAGTTTTCTGTATACACTAATAGTAATGTTTAAAAAGGGACTTATATACTGCTGAAATTTATTTTTTTTAAAAGTCCACATGTGGGAATTGTAGTATCAAAGAGAAAAAGCAGCTTGATATGCTATTTTTTTTAAAAAAAATCTTCTGCTATTTACATGAGCAGTTATATAATTCAGAGGAAGATTCCTATAAAATTTCCATGTGAGTATGAGAGAGTGGGGGGGAGTAAGGAGAGGGAAGGAGACAGAGGGGAGAGGGGAAGGGGGGAAGGGGGGAAGAAGAGGATACATCCTGGTATCTATGGTTTATCACTTGTTTTATCTTATAATTAATTGTTGTAATCATTGTTGCTATGATTAAATGTTCACAACATTTGCAAGTATTATATAATTCTGTGCAGATAGTTTATATCACACAAGGTGATATAAAAATAGTTTATATCATGCAATATCATTTAAGGTGTTGGTTATCACCTTTAAAGCCCTAAATGGCTCAGGACCAGATTATTTATGGGACTGCCTCCTCCCTCATACCTCACTGCAGCCAGTAAGGATCCACAAAGTCGGCCTTCTCCAGGTCCCGTCCACCAAACAATGTCGGCTGGCGGGACCTCGGGGAAGAGCCTTCTCTGTGGTGGCTCCAACCCTTCGGAACCAACTGCCTCCAGAGATCTGCACTATCTCCACCCTACCGGTCTTCTGGAAAGCCGTTAAGATCTGGCTTTTCTGGCAGGCCTGGAATTAGGCTGATTGTAAGTATGTATGTTTTTTATATTACTGTTATTATTGATTTTTATTATTAGATTTTAACTGTTTTTACTGTTGTTGTATTTATTCTGATTGTTAGCCATTCAGAGTCCTTTTGGAGTGAGGGGCATATAAATACAATAAATAAATAAATGATCATATGATACATGATCCTATGATATATGATCTATCACTTTGTGCACGAAGAGCTTATGCATCAGAAACAAATTCCTTGTGTGTCCAATCACACTTGGCCAATAAAGAATTCCATCCCATCATCATCATCATCACATCATCACCATCATCAGCATGCTAAAACCTGTCTCAAATCACACACCAACACCAAGCAAAGCATAACGCATAAGCCTGGGCCCAGAAAGAACACGCATTTGAAACCTACATCTTGCCTTCATACTTGTAGGCAAGTATCACCAAGCAGCTGCTCCTGTTTTACTTCCCACACAAAATAGCTGGTTAAGGATTCATTCTTTTCCCAAGGCTAAGGCACTTAGCAGGGCTATAGCCTTTGTTTATTTTCTTTCCCAGGATAACTCGCATTAATTGCAACCAGCAGTTTTACTCTTGCTTCCTTGTCAAGCCACCCCTCTGCCTCAGAATGTGACAGCCAGTCCAGAGACTGTATTATCTGCTGGCCTCACTTGCCTCTGTTTTAATAACGGTCAACCTGCACTTGACACTGTTTGCTTTCGGAACTTCTGAAGTCAGACAATTTGCTCTACCACTCCTTCTCCCTCTCTCCGTCAATCACATTGATGGACAGAAAAGCCATTGCAAAGATGGGGTGAAGGGAGAAAAAACTGACTGAGGAAGAGAGAAAGGACAGGGGAGAAGAAGGCACAAGGAACCCTCGTTTCATTTCATCAGATTTTTCTATATCTTTACTTTTCATTGATCTTTTGCAATTTGGAATTAAGTATATAGGGGGCACCTATAAAGGCCCACCTCTTAAGGAGGAGAAATGTTGTACATGGCCCAAAATGAAAAGGACAATCTGCTCTGAGAGAAGACATTCATGCTAAAGAAATGAAGAGTGTACATTCGAGGAGAAATGGATACACAAGAACCAGAGCTTGCCTTTTTTATTATTATTATTGTTATGTTTGCAAGTTGTTAGAATAAATGTGATCGCTGATTGGAGCAGGCGCGACCAATAGGAAGCCCGCTAGTGCAACCAATGGGAAGTCGAGGCTCGACCAATAAGGAGCCTCCGGGCACAAACTATAGGAAGCCCCGGCGCGAAGTCTTTAAACATTGTCACCAAACCCAGCGCTAGTAACAAAGTATATAAGGTGCGGTTTTGGCCGCTTGTTTTTTAAGTCGCTACCTGCCTGCGAGCTGGTCACTTTGGATGTTCCTGATTATTAAATAAAGAGCTGTTATCCTCTTCATCGGCCTCCAGCCTCTGATTTAACAATTATTTATTAAATTTGTATGCCGCCCCTCTCCATAGACTCGGGGTGTCTTGCTGTGGCTTCATTATAATTCTGAAAACGTCCCTTCGGTTCCCACTCATTCCTGAACTCAGAGAAAACTATATGATTTCTACTTCAGGTTCCCATTTCAAAAATTAAGGCTGCCATTAAAAAGAGGTTTGTTAAGTGAGCAGATGTGCCCTAAATAAAATATCACATTTTAAATATTGTAAGATATCTTCTAGCGGGTCTGATTCCTTTCTTCAAAATTATCTGTACAGGATAATGTAATACTTGCAAATGTAAGTATTGTATTGTAATGTAATACTTGCAAACACAGTGACCTAGATTGGACCTAGATGCTTTGTAGAACTAGAGGTGAAACAGGGTCTTGAGGTGCAAGAAGAAAAATCATTTCATAATGCACAAACACAACACACACATCCCCGTATATATGCAGTTTCCTGGATCAGTCATGCCTATAATTCCATCCAACCAGGAATGACATTATAAATTAAATAATTGATACCTCAAAGTCAGACTGGGTTCACTGAATAAAACTAAGAGTAATTAAGAAAAGGCACGGTGCAGATGAATAAATGAACATCTTCAACGTCCCCACAAAAAAAGCTTTCCAATCATCCCAAGACAGATTTCTTTTTCAATATTCATCCCCCCAAAACCCCAAAATCAAATGAACAACTTCAATTCCAGTCAAATTGTCTTCCAGAATTCAAAATCAACTTGATGTTTAACACCTAGTAATTAGTTTCTGTTTGTGAAATGGATCAAGCCATTAAACTGACTGGGACTATCTGCCTGTCTGCAGCCAATAGCAGTTATGGGTTGAGGTGGGGAGAGGAAAATACTTCTTGAGTATTCCCCCCCCCCCTCGTCGTGATCTGAACTGCATGGCCTTGAAAATGCCTCTTTACTTATGCTTTTACGTCTGACAAAGGGGAAGGATGCTCAACTTAGAAACAAGGTCTCAGTCATATACTTGTATATGTTCCCAAGAACGGAAAATTGTCCCTGATGAGATGAGGCAATGGTTTGTGGTTTCTGAGGGAGGAAATTTGATGCAGGCTTGTAGCTCAGTTGTTGTTTTTTTCCTCCTTAGTGCTTGAATGTGAGAATCAGCAGCCATTGTGGCTGAGAAAGAAACCCAGCCTGTCTTTCAAAGAGACATCACTTGTGTGGGAAAGAGAAGAGAGAGGAAAGCCAAACCATCTGTAATTCCATCACTGCAGTCATCCAGCTTCTGGAGTAGGCGGGCTCTCCATTCCATGGGCTGGGACTCTGCATGGAGCCTTAGCTTCTCTGGTATGTTCCTAATGTAATCCACAACTATTTTGTTCCAATAGACTCTGATTAAAGTTAGTGGCGCTGCCCTATTCATTCTAGGCTGCTGGAGCACAAAATAAATTGAAATCGATAAATAGTGTTTCCGGAGGCTGGTTATACAGTATGTATTGACCCAAATTACGGATAAGTAAATTGTTTACAGTTAGATTCACAGTGCAGATGGAGTGGAAGAGATTGTAACAGCTAAGCGATTGAATGTCATCACACTGGAAGGCTGCTACTGCTATGATGAAGTTTTCTTTTACCTGCCCTTGTACTAGGTTAATGGCCTAATCCACTTCATCTGAACTGTTTCTTTTCTTGTGGATATTTTATACATTATTATTATTATTATTATTATTATTATTATTATTATTATTTTATTATTATTTATTAGATTCGTATGCCGCCCCTCTCCGCAGACTTGGGGCGGCTCACAGCAGTGATAAAACGGTATACAATGGCAAATCTAATAACAATTTTACATTAAAAACCTAAAAAACATACACACAAACATTCCATACATAAAACTACATAGGCAAGGGGAGATGTCTCAGTTCCCCTTAACACCTTAGCAAGATAAGTGTTGCAAGAAAAAGAGTTTGCTACACAGCTCCTGAATTGATCTCCCTCTCCCACCCTCTCTCCCTCCCTCCTTCTCTCTCTCTCTCTCTCTCTCTCTGTTTCCTTCCGTCCTGGCTTCCTGCCTGCCTGCCCTTCCTCCCTCCTTCCTTCCTTCCTGCCTGAAGTAAACCCAGAGACAGGGTTAGGTGAGAACGGTTCCTTTATTCAGCTCAGAAAGAGTAAGTGACTTCAGCGGATACCGTCTGCTCTACCTGGGAGAAACCGCTCCTTTTATACATTTGCGGTTCCCGCCAGAGAGAGAGCAGCCGCGTCTGAGCCAATCAGGAGCGACTTCCTGATTCTTGCTCAGACAGCGTTTCCACACGGAACCAAACTATTTACAAGGATACAACACCCCTCCCTCCTTAGTCAGGAAACATCAATCACGAAAGCCACGTGACGAAGTCCTCCAATCTGCTGGGTCTTCGCGAGGCTCGCTCCGACCTGCGCAGTTCAATTGAGTCCTCGCTGCCGACGGTGGAGGTCGGTTCATTTGCGCTTTCCCGGTGCAGCTTGGGCCTGGTTTGGGCTCCGGCCTGCTGGGTTGATCTGACCGGCACAAGACCGACCTCGGAGGATGAAGATGGTTCGGCGTCGCTGGAGGATCCTTCCTGACCCGATAAGTCCATTTGCAAGTCTATTAAATCGGGTTGCGCGTTACAGTCTGTTAAAATGGGAGAGTCTGTTTCAACGGGTTGTTCCGATGAGTTTCCCATGCGCTTACGTACATGGTCAATGTGCCGCTTCCACATTCGACCATCCTCTAACTTAACAATGTATGTTTTTGGAGCGGTCTGTTGTACAATTGTCCCCTTCATCCAATTTACACCCCCATCAAAATTCTTTACAAAAACACTTTGCCCCAAATACATTTGTCTCTCAGGGTTCACATACATAGGATTTTGGGTACAAAACCTTGGGTGTAACCTATCCAGGGGGGACCTCAGTTTCCTTCCCATCAGTATCTCAGCAGGGCTTATGTGCGTGTGAGAGTTTGGGGTAATATGCTGGGTTAACAAAAACTGGTCCAAATTCTGTTGTACATCTCCAGGGCCTGATCTGCGCAATGCTTCCTTTGCCACCCGAACGTAATGTTCTGCCAAACCATTAGCCCAGGGCGAGTAAGGTGAGATGAGCGCATGTCTGATTCCTAAATTATCTAAGAACAATTCAAATTGCCTGGCTGTCAATTGGGGCCCATTGTCAGACACTAAGATATCAGGACAACCATGGGTGGCAAACAAACGGCGCAGAACCTTAATGGTGGCACTTGTAGTTATATTGTTCATTGCTATGATTTCCACCCACTTGGAAAATGCATCAACTACTATTAAGAATTATTGTGACCCCACTGGCCCTGCAAAATCAATATGGACCCTGGACCACGGCCCTGCAGGTTGTTCCCACTCTGCTGGAGTTGTTTTGGGGGGGTTAGGCCGTGACTCTTGGCATGGATCACATTTGGCTACCCAGTTTTCAATATCAGTATCTAAACCTGGCCACCATAAGTGTCCCCTAGCTAGGCCCTTCATCCTGACAATCCCAGGATGGCCCACATGTAACATTTTGAGTACTTTGGTCTTTAGACTTTCAGGAATGATTACTCTATCACCCCATAACAGGCAACCTTTCACATATGACAATTCTAGTCTTTTGGTTTTGAAATCACACAATTCAGGTTCCACAGAGTCGTTCAGCCACCCCTTAAGTACACAGTTTACCACCTTTTTTAGGACTGGGTCTTGCTGCGTGTGTGCAGCCACTTCCCTTGCAGTGGTTAGTGGGTTGTCCTCGAGTTCTATCATTAGGACATCAGCAGACGGGGCAGGGTCCTCTACTAGCTCTGCCATGGGGCACCTACTGAGACCATCTGCGTGGTTGATGGTTTTACCCCCTTTATGAATGACCTCGTACTGGTATCCTGAGATGAAAAGGGCCCATCTGATTAACCTTGGGGACATAAATGGGGGAGTAGGTTTGTTGGGAGATAAGAGGCCTAGTAAGGGCTTGTGGTCGGTAACCAATTCAAAACTCCTGCCAAAAAGGTAATTATGAAACTTCTTCACCCCAGCCACTAAAGCTAGAGCCTCCTTATCTAGTTGGCTGTAATTTCTCTCAGTATTAGTCATTGTTCTGGAAAAGAAAGCAATTGGGGCCTCTGTATTATTAGGCAAAACATGTGCCAAGACCCCTCCCACGCCATATGGGGAAGCATCGCACGTAAGCCTGCTGGGTAGCGAAGTACTATACTGGACTACCACACTTTTAGAAGTTAGCAACTGTTTTATTTGTATAAAGGCTTCGTGTTCAGTTCTCCCCCATGTCCAAGGGGTTTCTTTCTGGAGTAAACGGTGTAGAGGCTCTGCTGCTGTTGCCTTCTGTTTTAAAAAGACGGAGTAAAAGTTAAGAAGGCCTAAAAAAGCTTGCAATTCTGTCTTAATTTGTGGTTCTGGGGCTTCTCTAATGGCTCTCAGTTTTTCAGTAGTGGGGTGGATACCTTCCCCATCGATTTTATATCCTAGGAACTCTACACTGTTGGTTCCCCACACACATTTGTCTGGTTTGATTCTTAGCCCTTTGTCCTGCAGTCTCTGAAGTACTTCCCTTATTCTTTTGTTGAGCTGCTCTTGGTTTTTCCCTGCAATTAAGATGTCATCAAAATAGGGAATGGCCCCTTTAACCCCTGATAACAACCGTTCCATTATGCTTTGGAATATCCCTGGGGCTATGCTTACTCCAAACTGTAATCTGGTACATTTAAAGGCACCCCTGTGGGTTACAATTGTCTGTGCGCGTGCTGTCGGTTCATCGACAGGGAGCTGCTGGTAAGCTTGCGCTAAATCGATTTTTGCGAACCTTTTCCCTTCCCCCAGGGAGTGGAGGAGCTGTTGTACTACAGGAATGGGGTAAGGGTGATGTTGGAGGGCTTTGTTGAGCGTAGATTTATAGTCAGCGCAAACCCTTAAGGAGCCATCAGGTTTCAGAGGCGTGACTATGGGTGTTTCCCATGGCCCCTGCTCTACAGGAACTAAAATGCCTTGGCTTATGAGCTTATCCAGCTGTAGGTCTAGTTTGGGGAGGAGCGGAAGGGGTACCCTTCGAGGTTTGAGCCGTACAGGCGGGACTTTGGGGTCAATAGAAAACGAGATAGGGGGCCCTTTATACGATCCCAAGGTAGGGCTAAACACTTCTGGGAATTCTTGTAAAAAGTTAGGCATGCTATCAGAGTTAACAGTACAAATACCAGAAATTTCAATTCCCAAAGGTTCCATCCAAGCCAACCCCAGGAGGGAGTGTTTAGCCCCTGTAACAACAATCATTGGTAGGGTACATTTAACATTCTTAAACACGATAGGTACATTCACTTGGCCTAAAACAGGAATTATTCCCCCTTGAAAATCTCTAATTACCAATGAGGTTTGTAATAGCTCAGATTTAGAGAGGCTACATTTTTAGCTTTCCCCACGGCATAATGGTGTATTTAGACCCCGTATCAAGTTTCATAGAACATGGTTTGTTGTTCAAAAGCAGGGAAATTACAATTTTGCCCCCATTTTTTGTTGCCGTGTTATTCACGGAAAATTGATTGTTACCTCTTGAGTAGTCGTGGTTAGCGGTTGGGTAGTTCTTGCGGCCGGAAAACCGGAAGGACCGGTTTTCGCACGGTTGAGGTGTTTGATTCTGGAAACGCTGAGGACGCGGGGTGGAGAAGGCTTCTTCAGGCACAGATGCTCTGCAAGCTTCGGCGATATGGCCGCGTCGGTTGCAGCGGCGGCAAATGGCGTCCCGGAAAGGGCATCGTTGGCACGGATGGTTTCCTCGGCAGCCAGCGCAGGGGGCGATGGGGCAAGGGTACCTGGGTTGTCTCAGCTGGTCCTGTTGCAGCAGGAAACAGCTGTCCTCGTTGAGAGCTGGTGGGCTGAGGTCGTCTGGGGCCTCGGCGTGGGAAAACGTGGAGTCGATCTTGGCGATGACCTCTCGCTTGTCATGCTCCTTCAGTTCTTTGGCAGCAGCGTCGGCGACCTCTGCAGTTTGAGCCAGCTTAATTACTGCTTGTAGGGTCGGCTCGTCTTCGGTGAGGAGTTTGTTCCTGACCGTGGCATTTCTCATGCCGAAGATTAAGGCATCGGTGAGGCGAGCTTCCGGGTTATCAAACTTGCATTTTGCAAGCACCGTTCGAAGTCGTGTTGCGAATTGATTGATGGATTCCGATTCGAGCTGAGCCATTCTGGAAAATTGGTGCCGGAAAACGACGGCTGGTTTCGTTGGCTTGAAATGGCTCACGAGCTTGGCTTGCAGGACGTCCCAAGCGACAGATTTGGCTGGCAGCGGGTCGGTGAGTGTCTGGGCGAGGTCGAAGATTTCTGGGCCGCAGTAGTTCAGGAAGATGGCCCGCTTTCATTCGGCGTCGGCGTCCCTTATTCCCGCTGCCTTGAGGAAGATCTCGAACTTGGCTATGTAGGCGTCCCAGGAGGATTTCTCCGGATCGAAGAACTCAGGAGCCCGGCCGATCTGTAGGTTGTTCATTCTGCACGCGTGGTTCTTCCGTCCGTCGTCGCCAGTGAAGTAAACCCAGAGACAGGGTTAGGTGAGAACGGTTCCTTTATTCAGCTCAGAAAGAGTAAGTGACTTCAGCGGATACCGTCTGCTCTACCTGGGAGAAACCGCTCCTTTTATACATTTGCGGTTCCCGCCAGAGAGAGAGCAGCCGCGTCTGAGCCAATCAGGAGCTACTTCCTGATTCTTGCTCAGACAGCGTTTCCACACGGAACCAAACTATTTACAAGGATACAACACTGCCCCCCCTCCCTCTGTAAGTGCTCCTCACTTATGTTTGCTTAACATAACATGCATTGTTTGGAGTCTCATGCAGATAAAATAAGTTGAGGAAGAGACTCTCACGTAAGATGCAAATGGTGAAAGAAAGATGATCATTTCTTCAAAGTATCTGTGAAAATTCTTCCTTCCAAACCTTCTTCCTTTCGAAGGAAGAAGGTTCTCATAAAGCTTGTATTTCACACAATTAACTTGTACAGAGCGTAGAAGAGCTTTCACCCTGATAAGGAGCAGTGTTGTTGTTGTTTTCCCTTGGCAGTCCTAGTTATAGGAAGGAAATATAAAAAGATTCCCTATTTAAAACAATTGCGTCCCTATGCGAATAGGAAGGTAGAAACAACTGAGCATGTTTTGTTTGCTTGTTAATATCTGCCACCCCTTCAAGGCAGACCAGATTAGGATGCCGGTGACATGAATGCTAATACTATTTTTATTGTAGGGTTACCAGAATAGAATCTTGCAAGTCTAAATGCACTTCCTCCCTCCTTCCCTTCTTTTGTTTCCGTGAGAACGAGGAAAGATCATGCCTGAAATGCTTACTCAAATTACATTTCTACCCCAAACTCAGATTTCATTTTTTGGTCATGGCCTTGGTTGCAGCCCTTCCTTCTGTTCCTCAAGGTTATTCCTCCTTCCCACTATGCACTGTTGTACTCATGTAAGAAGTAGGTGTAGTATACCAGTGTTTCCCAACCTTGGCCACTTGAAGATATCTGGACTTCAACTCCCAGAATTCCCCAGCCAGCATTCGCTGGCTGGGGAATTCTGGGAGTTGAAGTCCAAATATCTTCAAGTGGCCAAGTTTGGGAAACACTGTAGTATACCATGGCTAGTGGATTTCCAAAGTGAGCCCAGGCATTTTATGCATGAATAGCCAGTTTGGTCTAAGGCACTGTGGCTGTGAGTTCTGGTCCCACCTTAGGCATGAAAACCAGCCTGGGACATTCTACCTCAGGGGTGGGATGCTAGCCGGAATGCCTAATTGGGCTCGCTTCCGCGGCTCTGGAGGTACCGTGAGTTCGAGCGGAATTATGCTTCTGTGCCTGTACAGGTATCAAAATCACACACAGAGACACATGTGCGCTGGTGTGCCAGCAAGGTTGCATGCACAGAAGCAAAAAACATCACCAGAACACAGCTACACACGCGATTTTGCTACCTGCAGAAGCATAATTCCGCTTGAACTCACGGTACCTCCAGAGCCGTGGAGGCAAGCCAAATTAGGCCTTCTGGCTAGCAGCCCACCACTGCCCTACCCAGTTATTCTCTCTTATGTTGGGGTGGGGCAGAATAGGAAGAGGAAGGAGTATTAGATATGTTCACCACCTTGAGTTGAAATAATAAAAAGATGAGATATAAAAATATCCCTTTGCATAAACTCTGTGGAGCTGCATGTAAGATCAGTGAGATGTTGGTTTCTACAAAACGTTAGCATTAAACGTTTTCTCCTCAGCATATTTACTCTTCTTAAATGTGTTTTATTTTTTATTCTATGTTGTTCTACCATGGTCTTCAGCAGTAATAATGTTTAACACTGTCCGAGTGTAGTGGGGTGTTAAACCTGTGTGACTAGAGTCTCCATTGCTCAGTTGCAATGCACACGTTCCACCCATGGAGGGTTGGATCCCTGGCATCTCTAGAGAAAAGCATTAGGGGCTCCCGTCCTACAACCCAGAGTAACCCTTGAAAGTCAGTGTCAGCAATATTGAGGAAGATAGAGTGAAATTCTGTATCAATAGAAGGCACCCTCTTACTGCCCCCTACACAAAGTCTGTCTCCTTACATTGGAAGGGTTGAAACCCAGCAGTGATCAATATTGATCTTCCAGTAAATAGATATTTTTCCCCTCTTGCTTGAGAGAAAGGGGGGGGAATAGATTTTTTTTCAAAGGGATTTTTTGGGGGG
Organism: Erythrolamprus reginae; assembly: GCF_031021105.1. Lineage (NCBI taxonomy): Eukaryota > Metazoa > Chordata > Lepidosauria > Squamata > Dipsadidae > Erythrolamprus > Erythrolamprus reginae. Next base: position 167,050,268 of record NC_091951.1, on the reverse strand, counting down.
AGTGATAAACCAAAGCACCTTAAGTACTAATGAGGAAGAACAACAGGATGATATTAGGGTGTAGCTTTTTTTAAAAAGGCAATCATATCCTTGTGATATACAAGATAGAGAGTAATAAAGCACTAATGAATGATTAAAAATTTAGATGGCTGCCTTTGAAACCGTTTAAAAAAAAAACCTGGAAACTTCTTAATGAGCAGCTATTGGAAAGAAAGCATTTAAAAGTTCAGAAAATGCCTCTGTGGAAATTTCATTGTCTTTGATGCTGTAAAATAACTGCAGGGTGGATTCATTTCAAGTTCTCTTTAGCATACCAGTTGTTCAGAAATACTGGGCGATATCTTTCCTAGCAATATGTGAGAAAAACAATGTCTTGGTCGCTTTCATTTATCTGCAATTTGACAGGAGTGCAGTTTATTAACTTGAAAAGAGACAGATACATTATCTGCAACAGAGAGCCGATGGTAGGTATTGCTTCCTTTTTATACCAGTGGGAGTCCATGATACTTTGAACTTGCTCACCATTAAATGCCTTCCTGAGTTGTTGAAGTGCCTTTAGAAAGAAAGCCTGCACATTTATGATGTAAATTCGTTATTTTGATGGTCTTTGAAATCTGTCAAATTCACATCCAATTTAATGTGCTAGCAAAAAAAAAAAACCTTTTCTTTTAAAATACTTTTCTTTGGAGATTGTTCAAAGCTATTTTCATGTTAAAAAGTATTGTTATGCCTAATATATCCTGAAAGTGGTTTAGCAAGGAACTTATACAATTCTGTTTCAAGTCAATTCAGCTTTTAAAATATGCCATTATTTCAAATAAGCTTTGACCAGGTAGTTGCCTCCTTTTCTCCCCCATTAACCAGGATGTACTTGAGATCCATGGATACAATTAGGCACACAGGGTGTGTGTGTGGCCCATTTTATCACCAGTAAAATCAAATCGGACCCTTTTGGATTTTCCAGGCCAATTAATTACCTGCATGGGTGATTCTAATTTTATTTGGGATTTCAAATTTATATTTTGGGCCTTCCTGGCTAACCAATGTCAGGTAGAGTGCTGTACTGCAGACCACTGAAGCTGACTGTAGATCTGAAGGTCAGAGGTTCAAATCTCATCACCGGCTCAAGGTTGACTCAGCCTTCCATCCTTCCGAGGTGGGTAAAATGAGGACCCGGATTGTGGGGGCAATACACTTGTTCTGTTAAAAAGTGCTATTGCTAACATGTTTTAAGCCACCCTGAGTCTAAGGAGAAGGGCGGCATAAAAATTGAATAAATAAAATAAATAAATAAAATAAATCTGGAAGTTCCCCTTCTCCTTTCAACAGATGTCCTAGTTACATTATCTAGGCAGATGTTCACACTAAGCCATTTGATGTCTTAATGAAGAATCAGCATTTTTAAATACTCCAAACTGCTAAACTTAACTGCTACTCTGTTTTAATTTTAAGGGCTGGGTATTTATCCCAAAATATGTGTCATGGGGAGGAGGGAAACTCAAACTATGCATTATCAGAAGAAATCAAATTAGTTTAGATTGGCTCGAAATGGATGGAAGCCTGGGATTCAATCTCAAAGCCGAGCAGACATCTTTGGGTTGCTTAATCCTTATTAAACAGTAGTGGCTTGCTGTATCTTCACTTCTTCATCAGTTTGCAAGATATTTCCAGGCTGATACAGAGATCTTCGTGCAGATCTCCTTCAAAGCAACATACAGAGGAAGCTGTGTTAAGAGTTTCAGAGAGTGTTTACAGATGCCTTATCAGTCCAGGGAGGGAGGTTGGGAGGGAGGACCGCTGGCAGATGGAACAAATTTCTCCAAAGCAGGCACACAGCTCTCCTAATCTTTAGAAAGCATCACACTTGGGAGGTTCAAAGATTTCTTTCACAAAGAAAGAAATTAAATTGAGCTGTCAGCTGTTGGTACAGAAGAAAAAAACAGTGGCAAGATATATCCGCACACACACATGTGCCTGGCTATGCTTTCATCCATATTCTATTTTTTTATAAATAATTTCATTGATTATAAAGAAGAAAACAAACAAACAAACATAACACATAGGACATGACAAAACATTTAAATGAGCATTTCCAAAATGTAAACTAGGTGGTAAACATCACAAAAGTAAAAACTTAATGCTATGACTATAAAGAGTGATTTTCATGGATATATCGAATTGATATATATTAATTTATCACTAAGTAGGGATAACATATATAAGTTGAGATTAACATAATTTACATTTTCATTCTTATTTTGCATATATTTGGAACTTATATAGTCAAATTTAAACTCCATAGAATTGTAATGATACCATCCAAAGATCTTTACTATTGATTTGTCAACTATATTGTTGACCGCTAAGTTGCAACTTTAAAGATTTAGTTCAGACTTTTACTGTATGCTACAAAATCTCTCACTCAATTCTTTTACACAATGAGAAAGGGTTATTTCTTATAAAGGAAGGGCTTCCTCCTTTAGTTCATATTGAAGAAGCATCTGTAATATAGTGTAGGTCTCTGGGCATCAGAGGCAGTGAAGAGCTACAAAACTTTTTACTATCACACTGTGGGCATGGCTTATTTTGTGGGTGTGACTAGGCAGCCATGTGACCAGGTGGGAGTGGCTTGATGATCATGTGACTGGCTTAAAATTGGCTAGCTTGACGTCACTCACGTCAAGGGTTTGGGTTAGACTAGAGTACCTGGCCTCTCCTCGCCTCAAAGAGATATAATTTCCCTATCTATTTACTATTACTGAAAATCCAAAATATACTATTTAATTCTATGTATATATGCCATATGTGTACATACATATTACACGGAGACACACAAAAATATACATTATCTACTATATAAACTCTATGTATATGTACACAAACATGCACGCACGTACAGCTCTTCTAACATTATACACATTCAACCTCATTTACTGTGACAAGAAAAACATACCCAGAACCCAGTAGGGGAAAAAAGAAAAAAATTCAAAATTTTGCTATTGGTACTGCATACCTGACCGTAGGAGCCCATCACTGATCAGAGCTTTGCACTGGATATCCATGTTTTTCAGATCGGTTCTACCATAGACTGATTGTAGGTGGAGACAGTAGTGAAATCCAAAAAACTTTATTACCGTTGCTGTGGGCGTGGGGTTGGTGGGTATGGTGTGGCTTGGTGGGCATTGCAGGGGAAGGATACTGCAAAATTCCCATTCCTGCCCCACTCTGGTGCCAGCCAGAGGTGGTATTTGCCAATTCTCCAAACTACTGAAAGTTTCCACTACTGGTTCTCAAAATGTTTGCTACCACTTCTCCAGAACCTGTCAGAACCTGCTGGATTTAACCTCTGGGAAGAGGATGGGTTTCCTAGGAGAGACAAAGTTTGAGACGCACTCAATGGACCATTCTAATAATGGAGCCCCTCTTACAGAGAATGCATTATTTTTTTTAAAGGATTTATTAACCTGTAATAGATTTTCTCTACTACATGGATTTAGGATATTGCTGTTGGTTATTATTTTCATTTTTAAATCCTGGCTACACATACAACCGATTGCCTTCATCACATGAGCTGCCAAAACGGACTTTAACAGGAAATCTGAAATAGATGAAATTCAGATTGGTGTTTAGATACGGAAGAGGAATCTCAATGGAGATTAACCTGTGAATGGTCACGGAAGACAATGTGTCATGGTCAGTGATGGGAATCAAAAAATGCTACTATCAGTTTTGTGGGCGTGGCTTGGTCGGTGAGGTGTGGCTTGGTGGGTGTGGCAGGGGAAGGTTACGGTATAACTCTTATTCCACTGTGAAATGACCACCAAATCTTCCTGGTTTGAAAATGGTTTGATTTACCCTGTAAGGCCCCCAACCTGAGTTCAGTTTTCTAAAATTTTTAATCCTAGAGTGAGCTCCAGTTATTTCTTCTGCTCCAATTTCCCCCTGCCCCCCCCCCCACACTGCCATCACTGCATTCTCCAATTCTAGGGTAACATTGGTTGTATGTATGGGAGAATACAGGATCTGATTGTCTTGACACAGTCTCCCTAGGAAAACACCCGCTACCACATAAACCACCATGACATCAGTCTGAGGGAGAAAGGATGTTCCCTCACTGGGATTTAAACAACAAAGTGTTTCCTTTGCAGTAGAGTTTTCTATAATCACACTTAAATACAGGCTCATTGTGGTGAGAGAGAGAGAGAGAGTTCACTGATATTTTTTTTTCTCACAGGAGGAAGTTCCTGAAATGCAGTTCATTTGGTTGAAAATTACAGCCTTTTTTCCCCCTCACACACTCCACTCCCAAGAAATTAGATCTCACACATTGCTTCTTTCTGCTCTTTTTCCCATAGTTAAAATCATATAATGTAGTCTGAAAACATGATTTTTTTCAGTGTTCTAAAGAGTTGCAGATCTATATATGTGTGTGTGTGTGTGTGTGTGTGTCACATGTTTTTTTGCTGAATTTGAAAATTAAGGGAGACTAGGATAGATCTATATATATATATATGTTTTCGTAGATTTTCACGGGTATATGTATGTAGATTGTTCTGAGTTCGGGTTTTGCCCCATGTAATATTTTCAGTGTCTATGTGACGTTTCGGTGAAATTACATTCACCATCGTCAGGCTGAAGTTGTAAGCTTCGTGCTGCTGTAAATATAGTTTTGAATATAGTATTTAAAAAACTATATTTACAGCAGCACGAAGCTTACAACTTCAGCCTGATGATGGTGAATGTGATTTCACCGAAACGTCACATAGACATGCAAAATATTACACGGGGCAAAACCCGAACTCAGAACAATCTACATACATATATGTATATATGTATGTATGTATGGACATATGTACGTACATACGTACGTATGTATGTATATGTATATTATATGTATACACGCACACATATGCTGAGTGAATGCATAACCCCCAAATACATGCACGTGAATGTTTGTATGTGTGTGTGTGTGTGTATATAGCATACCAGAACATATATATGAAGGTCTTGGCATATTCGGGTTTCTTCCCGTGTAGGTTTCAGAGATTCCTGGTGATGTTTCGACGAGGTCCCACTCCTCATCTTCAGGCTGGTGCTTCATTCATTCAGATCTAGGATGTGTTATTTGAGTGTTTCCTTTATTTTTTTGAGCAGTATGTACATACAGTGTGTACATACATACATACATACATACATACATACATACATACATACTGTATATACATACATACATATGTTTTTTCTGTTGAATCACAGAATTCAAATCCCAGTGAGGGTATGGCTAGCTAAAGAGAGGAAATAACCTTGAAATAGATCTATACTAGTCTCTCTTGATTTTCAATTCAACAAAAATATGTTACACACACACACACACACACACACAAATGTGCACATGTGTGTATTTGGAGGTTATGTATTCACTCAGTAGCTCAAGGCAACAGACTTAGCATTCCCTCCTCCTACTTTTCCCCATAGCAACAACCCTGTGAAATAGGGTCAGACACTTTTACATTAATCTTTGAAATGCATCAGAAGCGTTTATGAACTCAAATGGGATCCTAGCCTAGCCCATTCTTGTAGTCTGTCTCCAAAATATAATACATTACGAGATAATTAATTACAGTATTCACAAATCTGGGTTGATATTCCTGACAATGATATAAAACAAAAGAATGGTGAGTTCCCCACAAATCCATTTAATACCCAAGGGAACGGTTTATTATCAGATATAGTATTTTGCTTAAGTATACAATAAGCAACACGAAGCTGCAAACTACCACTCTCTTACACAAAGAAGTGGTGATAAATAAAAGAAATATACCTACTGATCTTTTCAATGTTCTGGACTAAGATTAAAGACAGAGAGAGAAGCATTATCCCTTCCATAGCTCTAAATATCCAGTTCATATGAAAACCCTGATTTTTGTAGGCTAGATATGCTAGTCCTAAACAATCCATACATGAGACCACCAGGACATAAACAAATAGTTTATATATCTTGAGAGCCAGCACATTCTGATCAGGTGAAAATGACTTCCGTTGACCTAGACCAGGGGTAGGCAAAGTTGACTCTTCTATGACTTGTGGACTTCAACTCCCAGAATTCCTGAGCCAATCATGTTAGCTCGGGAATTCTGGGAGTTGAAGTCCACATGTCATAGAAGAGCCAACTTTGCCTATCCCTGACTTATGTTTAATAAATACCCTGATAAGGATGTAGAATTCCCAATTACTAGAAACATTTCACAACCATGGGTGACAAGAATTGGATCAGGAGGTAGTTATGAGAGGTAGTCAGGTTGAAGAATCAGATTTGCATATTCATATTCAATTTCAGATGGTGCTTGGGCATACCTGGAGCCCTATTTATGGTATTTCAACATACAAGCCCAAACATCTTTGAACAACAGTAACAAAGAAAGGCTAAATCAGAGGTGGGTCTCAGCAGGTTCTGACCGGTTCTAGAGAACTGATAGTGGATATTTTGAGTAGTTTGGAGAACCTGTAGAGGAAATTTTGAGCAGTTCAGAGAACCGGTAAATACCATCTCTGACTGGCCCCGTCCTCATCTATTCTCTGCCTCCTGAGTCCCAGCTGATTGGGAGGAAATGGGGATTTTGCAGAAACCTTCCCCTGGAGTGGCAGGGGAATGGAGATTTTGCAGTATTATTATTTATTATTTATTAGATTTGTATGCCACCCCTCTCCTTAGACTCGGGGCGGCTCACAACAATAACAAAGACAATGTAAGAACAAATCTAATAATTTAAAAAACACTAAAAAACCCATTATTAAAAGCAAGCATACACAGAAACATACCATGTATAAACTGTATAGGGCCGGGAGAGATGTCTCAGTTCCCCCATGCCTGACGGCAGAGATGGGTCTTAAGAACTTTACGAAAGGCAAGGAGGGTGGGAGCCGTTCTGATCTCCGGGGGGAACTGGTTCCAGAGGGTCGGGGCCGCCACAGAGAAGGCTCTTCTCCTGGGTCCCGCCAAATGACATTGTTTAGTCGACGGGACCTGGAGAAGGCCAACTCTGTGGGACCTAACCGGTTGCTGGGATTCGTGCGGCAGTATCCTTCTCCTGCCACATCACCAAGCCACGGCCACCAAGCTACACCATGGCCAAATAGCCATGCCCACAGAACCAGTATTTTTAAAAAATTGAAATCTACCACTGGACTAAAAATCTTACCATCTACTGGAACAATGTAGAAAGAGAAGAAAAGAACAAAATTCATCTCTATTGCATATTCATGGGAAAGGGAAAGGAAAAGAACTATGAAGAAAAAAACTATGGCCACAATAGACTAGCAAGGGGGAAAGGGGGAGGAGACTCTCGGGAGACACCCAGAATTTGTTATAAGATGGGTGGCTCTATAAACAGTTAAAGTGAATGAATGAATGAATGAATGAATGAAATGAATTAATTAATTAATGAACAAACACATACATACATACATACATACATACATACATACATACATACACGCATACCAAGGGTGGGTTCCACTTACCTTCGCCACCGGTTCACATTGTGATGTTTTGCGCATCCCCTTGTGCAATTTTGCTTACGCACATGCTCAGTTGCAGGATTCTGCCCAAAACACAGCTGAGGAGCTGATCAGCTGTGCTTCGGGCGAAGAAATAAAGGTCAATATTAATCCAAGAGAAGGCAGGAGGGCCTGATTTCAAGCAGTGGAAGAGGAGAAGCCATCCAAACAGGGATAAATTTGCTAAAAATCCCCCCTCCCCCAAAAATGGACCAGCACCGACCATGACGTCACCAGCAGACCGCTACCAGTTTGGCCGATCCAGTCCAAACTGGGAGGAACCTACCCCTGATACACATATACATATGTACATACCCAGAAATTCCTAGAAATATCAATCAAAGCTGGAGAATTTGGTGATCAAGGCCATAAATATTACAGAAAGATTCTCCAGCCAATCCATTTTATTCAATACTTTCTCTGCATACTATGAAATAAGTGCAATTGGAGCCATTTTAGCATTATTTAAAGCTATGTGGTTGACTAATAACCTCTAATTGTCAGCTAATAGTGGTACACGTTCTTCTACCTTCTGGTTAAAGGTAGTTAAAGGGACACTGCACATAGTCACATCTTTCTATCTTACTCACTTTTTGTGCAGATTAGAATGGAGTGAGTCGGCTTAGATTTGCCCTCAATTCATTTTCCTTAAGAAGATTTCATGAAGGCAAGCAATTATTAGTTGTCTCAGTAATTTGCTTAGCTATGGGCAAGTATACTTTAGAATCTTCATATCTACATAATTTTTAGAATATTAAACTATGTACCCAACTTTTATTAGTTTCCTTTGCGTGTTGCCCATCTGTCACTGAACAATGGAATTGTCACGTCATGTGGTCCACAGATATAAGGAGCTCCATGTCTCCCTTTTTGTAATCTTCAGATACTCTGTGACTGATGAAAACTGACAGCACAGTACCATATAGTACTTGAGGTGAGAATTTTAAAAAGAATATAAAATGTAAAATAATCAGAATAGAATGGAATGGAATGGAATGGAATAGAATAAAATAAAATAATGGCAATTTAATAAAAAAAAGAACATCAGCTACATGCCATTGTAATTAAATATCCACCCAATGAGCAGACATCAATTCCCTAGGAAAATGAGAAGTGCAACTCAGCCCTCAATAGTTAATTTTTCCTTTCATACATTACCAAGTAGCATTTTCCTGATTATTTACTAGTTAATCTACCACTATTTCAATTAATAGATGCTCTAACTGTCCCATATTTCTGGATCTCTTTAGAGTGTGTGGTTGGGTTCACAGCTGTTAAACTCCTCTGGTTATAGAAACATCCGGTCTGATAATGCCCTTCCCCACTCCAGTGGCTTCCCAGATTATAAACATCTAGATTACTTTTGTTTCACACGCACACCAGAGGTGGGATTCTACCATTTCAGATTGGTTCTATAGAACCATTAGTAACTTGGCAGCCTGTGGTCACTTGAACCAGGAGTGACCTAGGCCTGCCATGCCCCAGAGCCAGTTCTCTTGGCTGCACCATAGGTGGCGCCATCTTGTTTTTTGCTTCTGCCCGTAAACAGAAGCTTTTTTAAAAAGTATTGCACATGCATCCATGTCCATGAGCAAACCAGCAGTATCAGAATCCGGAACTCACCTTCAACACACACTTTTTGTTTTTACCATGTTGGTTTCATCTCTGTCTCCACTCCCTTGAGAGTATCTTGAACAGCAGCAAATTTATCTGAAAAAGTAGTCATTTCTGGAAAGTTTATCTTGATTTCCCCAGCCTCTTCTCTTAAACTAGCTTGCATTCTTTCTTTCTCATGTTGCTCGCTACTTCAGGCACTCTCAAGGCATCAGGTAATACATTGAGCTAGTCAACATTCCCTTATATTTTCCTGATTATTCTTTGCTATTTTTCCTCTTTCCCATTTTGTAATAATAGCAAAAGCTTCATCTTTGAGTTAATCATCTTTCAAACAGAGCTATCCAGTGAATAGAGCCAACATACATTTCCATGGAAACAGAATAAAGAAGTAAAAATCTAAAGTCCTGCTCATCTCTTGTTGACTACATGGGGAAGTCTATGTTATACTCCTACAGCAATTTGAAAGGGACTTGTTATTGTTCTTTTTCAAGATGATTTTATTAATGATCCTACTATCTATCCTCCAACCTTGGAATCTTTCTTTCTCAAGTTTAGGAATGGTTTACAATACTATTACCTTCTCCTTATCAGGCATAGGAAATCAAGAGCCAGGATACAGTTCAAAAGCAAAGCACTGAGATTATTCCATGCAACCAATACAGAAGAAGCTGATCTACTAATGGCAGATCATACTTTTACAGACTTCTGTAAAGCCTTTGACTCAGTGGTGCATGACAAACTACTGTTGAAACTAGGTTCTTACGGCATCTCCAGATCCCTACACAAGCAGATAGCCACGTTCCTGTGCAACAGGCAAGATATAGTCAAAATAGGGAGGGCCCAATCAAATTGGGCACCTGTTTATTTATTTATTTATTTATTATTTGGATTTGTATGCCGCCCCTCTCTGAAGACTCGGGGCGGCTCACAACAAGTGTAAAACAAATCATAAATAATTCAATTAATTAAAATATTTAAAGATTTTAAAAAAACCCATATACTAACAGACACACACACAGGCATACCATGTATAAATTAAATGTGCCCAGGGGGAGATGTTTAGTTCCCCCATGCCTGACGGCAAAGGTGGGTTTTGAGGAGTTTACGGAAGGCAGGAAGAGTAGGGGCAGTTCTGATCTCCGGGGGGAGTTGGTTCCAGAGAGTCGGTGCTGCCACAGAGAAGGCTCTCCCCCTGGGGCCCGCCAACCGACATTGTTTAGTTGACGGGACCAGGAGGAGGCCCACTCTGTGGGACCTAATCGGTCGCTGGGATTCGTGCGGCAGAAGGCGGTTAACAGGAATGTTCCCCAAGGCAGTGTTTCAGGACCCTCACTCTTTCTGCTTTACATCAATGGCCTATCTGATCATATTAAAAACAGCTGCATCATCTTTGCTAATGACATAAAATTATTTAATCCCACTGACAAAGCAACATTGACTATATGTCTGAATGGTCGCATAATTCGCAACTCCAAATTTCAACTAACAAATGCTCTGTCCTACACATTGGCAAAAAAAATCAGAACACAAAATACAAGCTGGGAATAAACAATGTCATAGACGACCCTCACTATGTCAAGGATCTAGTACAGTGATGGTGAACCTATGGCACATGGGCCACAGGTGGCATGTGGAGTCATATGAGAGGGCACGCATATGAGAGGGCACATGCTGGCCAGCTGATTTTCAACCATAGGCAAGGCCATTTTCACCCTCCAGAGGCTTTAGGAGGCTTCCCTGAAGCCTCTGGAGTGTGAAAAACAGCCCAATGGGCAAACAACAAGTTTGGAAACTGGGCTTGGACAATCTGGAACTGCACCCCCTGTGGTCCGATCAAAGCATAGTGCAAAAAATTGTCTTCTACAATGTGTTACCTCTCAATAGTTTCTTCAGCTTCAACAACAATCAATACAAATTCAAGGCAAACCACTCCAAACTCGATTGCAGAAAATATGACTGAGTGGTCAATGCCTGGAATGCTCTACCTGACTCTGTCATTACAGCCTCAAACCCTCACAGCTTCAACCTTAAACTGTCTACCATGGACCTCACTCTATTCCTAAGAGTTCCATAAAGGGGGCATGTATAAGCGCACCAGCATGCCTAGCATCCCTATCTTACTGTCCCCATTTATCTGTACTTACTTCCTTTGTTTATGTTTATACCTATACCCAGTGAAGGGCTACCAAAATTTTTACTACCACACTGCGGGCGTGGCTTATGCAAGACACCCAGCATTTTCTTTCAATATCTTTCAGTGCAAATTGGGTGCTCTGGGGTGGAGCTCCATTTTCACTACCCCACTGCGTTCCTCCCTGTCCGGGCAGTAGCCCAGCCCTGCCTATACCTGCTATCTTGTACATGTTTGACAAACAAACAAAAAACAAATGGTTAGGGCAACTTGGCATCGGATAAGAGTCGATAGACCTCAAGATAAGAGGAATTTAGGTTTTTATACGGGCATAGCAAAGCCAAACTGATGTGTGTAACCCCCACCATGAGGCTCACCCTGGTCATCTCCTGCACTCCCACTCAGTGTGAAATATTTATTTTGTTTGTTTGTTTGTTTGTTTGTTTGTTTGTTTGTTTGCTTGCTTGCTTGCTTGCTTGCTTGCTTGCTTGCTTGCTTGCTTGCTTGCTTGCTTGCTTGCTTGCTTGCTTGCTTGTTTATTTATTTATTGGATTTGTATGCCGCCCCTCTCCATAGACTTGGGGCAGCTAACAACAATAATAAAAACAACATGTAACAATCCAATACTAAAACAACTAAAAAACCCTTATTATAAAACCAAACATACATACAAACATACCATGCATAAAATTGTAAAGGCCTAGGGGGAAAGAATATTTCAGTTGCCCCATGCCTGGCAGCAGAGGTGGGTTTTATGAAGCTTATGAAAGGCGAGGAGGGTGGGGGCAATTCGAATCTCTGGGGGGAGTTGGTTCCAGAGGGCCGGGGCCACCACAGAGAAGGCTCTTCCCCTGGGTCCTGCCAAACAACATTGTTTAGTTGACGGGACCCGGAGAAGGCCCACTCTGTGGGACCTAACTGGTCGCTGGGATTCGTGCGGCAGAAGGCGGTCCCTGAGATAATCTGGTCCGGTGCCATGAAGGGCTTTATAGGTCATAACCAACACTTTGAATTGTGACCGGAAACTGATCAGCAACCAATGCAGACTGCGGAGTGTTGGTGTAACATGGGCATATTTGGGAAAGCCCATGATGGCTCTCGCAGCTGCGTTCTGCACGATCTGAAGTCTATGCCACTTTCATTCAAGTGATCTTCCACCTCCAATATCTTCCTATGTGACAGCTGTTCCATGCATAGGTACCTGCTTCTTTCAGCTAGGATGGCCTTCCTCCCTTAGGTGATCCTGTTGGGATTATATACTCTGGGCATATGCTCCCAGCATGCTATCCTTCTTTCTCCCACACCACCACAATGAGTCTGTTTAACAAGATTGGAGAGATACCTGTATTGATAAAGGTTGTCAAAAGCTCCTTGATTTTAAAGTTACCATTGCAACTATGGTCACCTCATTATTTTACTCCAGCTAAGATGTGGCTGTTTCTCCAAAGCATTTACATTTCTACTTTGATCATTTTTATTGACGATACAGTGTTTGTGTGTGTGTGTGTGTGTGTGTGTGTGTGTGTGTGTGTGTGTGTGTAATACATTCCATCAGAGAAGGAGGAATGACCAGCCATGAAGATATTTCTACTCCACGTTTCTGAAATCACATTGCCTAATTCAAACCCCAAATGATGTCTCTATGCAGTTCCTTGCCTACATGTTAGCTTGCTTTACTAGACCATTGTAATGATTATAGGGATAAATTGTACATAAAATGTTTTATTTATTTATTTATTTTATTTATTATTT